>NC_051225.1:5646755-5839255 GCF_015220715.1 Pygocentrus nattereri
TGAGTGAGTGAGTCAATGAGTAAGTCAGTGAGTGCGTGAGTGCATGATTGAGTGAGTGAGTCAATGAGTAAGTCAGTGAGTGAATGAGTCAGTGAGTGCGTGAGTGCATGATTGAGTGAGTGAGTCAATGAGTAAGTCAGTGAGTGAATGAGTCAGTGAGTGCGTGAGTGCATGATTGAGTGAGTGAGTCAATGAGTAAGTCAGTGAGTGAGTGAGTTTGTGAGTAAATGAATGAGTCAGTGAGTAAATGAATGAGTCAGTGAGTGAGTGAGTGGATGATGCCCACCGGACAGCAGCAGGGCAATGCCTCCGGTTCTGACCCTCCTGTTCTTCGTTCCGTTGGCGAAGGCGCTGAGGCCCAGCACCACTCCAGCGAAACAGCTCAGCACAGACAGCAGCATGAAGGCCCGCGTCGCGTCCCAAAAGGCTGTGGAGGAACAAACAAGCATCACTGAGCTCATCTCACTCAGCAGAGCTACTAGATGACTCTGAACACTGGACGTTTAGACCTGAGGTGGATTTACGAAAGCTTTCTAAGGGAGGTCACTTAAACAACTCAACATCTTGAGATGAACACCGAAAAATGTTCTTACATTCAAATATCTAAAAAGCTTAAAGGGGAACATGAGATGTCTGGTTCCTATCACCTCCACTGTGAGCAATTCTGATGGTAAATTTCTCTAGAACAGTTTTATTGTTGACTCTGAGCCCAGATCCTCGTCTGATCTAAAGATTTGGGCCTCACTTTATTTTAAGAGCCAGACGCTTTGAGTCTTAACAAACTACTGACTGGTCTTTGTTGAGTTTAAGGCTAGCGTTCGGTGGAAATTTAGAGCTAGATTTAACAGAATCCATTCTGTTATTAAGTTTCTCAACATGAACCCTCTAAATCAAACCACTCTGAATGATTTTTTACATTTCCACTGCTAATTCATGGAGATTTTTATTTTAAAATTTGATGGAATTCCCCAGAAACGGCCTTGGAGGAGATAGTCAAGTAGACCTGAATCAATGAATCAATAAATCAGGCGTTCAATTCATTCAATTCATTTTGAGCTGAGCTGAGCACTCACCCACAGTCAGCGTGTGGCCATGGCACTTGCGATTGATGCAAAACCTCCAGAGGCCCTGATTGGCCGAGTTCCCGGAGTACCGATACTGCATCCAAAAGTCGGTTGCTGTGGAAACGATGAGGAGCACTAGGGCAGCCACACCACACAGTGTGCCCCCGCCGGCCAGAGTGTACAGCATCAAGGACAGGCCTGGGACTGAGTCCACCTACAGGCCGAAAAAACGCACAGGATCCTCCTACAGGCCAGAAAATACACAGCAGTTACAGAGACCCACAGAGATGGGCAGCCTAAACACACTCCCTTCAATTATAATCACTCTAGTAGAAGCAAAATTAGCTTTGGGTCAGAATATAAAGTCCACACTACTGAGTTCCTCAGGCACCTGCAGTGATACTTGTTAGCATGTCCAGAATCTCAGCATGGGAACATTTTTTAAGCCTCTGTTCTTCTCTTTTTAGGATCTTCTTGTTCCAATACAGAATAGGTCACTCAGTGTGAATGGCTATAGTGGAACTGAGTAGATTAGCGATCACCTACCTCAAACATACTTACTTGTGAAAGTGACCGACTATAAGAGAAAGTATCATTTAGAAGTAGTCAGAGAATTAGTCTAACCTAAGCACAGAAACGGGAGCAGAGCAGTAAATTTGACAGCTAGGGATGGACGATAATATCAGAATCATATTGGTATTGTCAAATTATTGCTTAAAAATTACAGGTGATTAAAATGGGCCGATATTTCAAACTGATATTTGATGACGTATTTATTACACTCCGGTAGAGCAGAACATTTAGCTGGGTTACTCAGCATTTTATTCGTTTTAATGCATCTGTATCCCTGCAGAAAGGAATACTGTATTTCTCTGGAATACAAATCCAGGCAGATTTAGTCCCAAGTGTGTTACGTTTATGTCAGCATTGGTATCAGCACAACAGATAGAGATGTGCACAGAAGTTCGAAGACACCAGGCGAGTTACATGTTTTTCTAAGTTTCTGCCAGTTTTGGTGCACAAGTTCTATTCATTTTCAACATATCGTAAAAAAAAAAGACACGCAATTCAAAATGCGCCATAACTTTTGCACAGGTCACATGTTTTACTCATTCCCTCAATGCAAAAAAATGAACTCAGCCGATAAACAGAAAGCGTGCCTTAATGTGCAGAAGTACTTATTTACACTAAGGAAAAACAGGTTCAAACACCTCTATGTACATAAAAAATATCTGATATCTGTATCAGCCCAACTTTTCCATATCAATGCATCCAAGGTTGTCGCTATCTAATTTGAAAATGCTTGAGGGAACACTTTATTATAGGTCATTAAAGACTAAGAGACCCTTATTAGTCCCACAATGGGGACATTTCACCTCCTCATCTGTGAAGTGAAACACCACATACACTCTAGTGAGCACACACGCACTAGGGGGCAGTGAGCACATTTGCCCAGAGAAGTGGGCAGCCCAATCCGCAGTGCCCGGGGAGCAGTTGGGGATTAGGTGTCTTGCTCAAGGACACCTCAGTCATGTGCTGTCGGCTCTGGGGATTGAACCGGCGACCTTCCGGTCACGAGGCTGGTTCCCTAACCTCCAGCCCACAACTGCCACCATGCCCAAGGATACATGACACCTACATAAGAACTTCATGACAACTGGCATACAATGGCATAATGCATCAAATGCCAGTTTTAACCCTTTCTGGAGTGAAATGACACCACAATAGATGAAAGCAGCCTTGATGCTTGTTGGAATAAGCCTTTATTATGTTTATAATGTGAATGTGATTCATGATCAATGTAATAAAAGGCTTATGTAGATGTCATGTACCCCTATGAGTGGCCTTCAGTGAAGTGTCACTATCATTTATTACATCATGTCCACCGCAGTGTGAACGCTAAAGCTGCCACCTTGAACCTTCAACAAAGAGTGTCTTTGTTAAAAGAAGTGAAGTTAAATATGATCAGAGTCTGATCAGAGACCAGTAGTCACAAGAACTTCACTGCAACTACACACTCGTATACTTTCTTCAAGGGTTCTTTAGTAAATTAAAATGAGTCTATATAGAACCATAAACACTCAAAGAACCCTTTCATGATTAAAGGGATCTTTGCATGGTGAAAGGGTTCTCCAGATTAAGGGAGAATGTACTATAGAAGTTGTCAAGCATGTTCTATATAGCACCAAAAAGTGTTCTGCTGTTGTTACACTGTCAAGCTTGTTACCACTGGAGAACCGTCAGCCTCCATCAATTTGAAGAACCATTTCACCGTGCAAAGAACCCTTTCATTGAGTGTTCATGGTTCTATATAAAAGCATTGTGCTTACTAAAGCACCCTAAAAGAACCCTGACCACAGTTCTTTAAGCCAAATATGGGTCAAAGCTACAAAATATTGCCATCATAAAACACTAGGCCACGCCCACTTAATGAACTCGGGATTCGTGAACATTTGGGGTAAGATACTGAAAATGTGCCAGTCTTAGAACAACAGAAGCCAAGTTCTCCTGACATCTACAGAAAGCAAATTTAATAGCTCCTGAAAATCTTTAGATCCTGTGATCCTGTAGTATTTTAACCCTTCAAACTCTGTAGGGGTCTGTATGTGGGCCACACTCAACAAAATACCTTACCGATTCATTTAGTATTAATCAATATATAGTAAATATAGTACTTTCTCAATAATTAGTCTAAAGATGACTGTATAGAAAACGTGGTTAAAGGAGTTAATACAGCACTGCACAAACATCAGAGACCACCCCTCACTTTTTTGAGTCAAGATGGCCATTAAGTACAAGTTACTCATTTTCAGGAGATATTTCTGTGTGCATGCACACACACACACACACACACACACACACACACACACACACACACACACACACACACACTACAAATAGACTCTAAATATGTACACATATACACCAGTATTGCTCCATTCCAATGTATAGTTTGTACAGTAATATAAATGATGAAATATAGATCTGATAGAAGACAATCCACCTGCATAAAGAAGGGAAATGTCAAAGACCAATAAGTGGAAAAAACAGGATTTTACAAAACCAAAGCAAAAAACTATTAAAAGATTGACTTTTTTTTAGGTCTCCCAGCACTCCTGGTATTTCCATTCATTCCTCCACTATCAAACGCTGCGAACAATGGACTGACCACTCCAGAGTCCAGAACTCCACTCCACTGAGTTTGGGATTACTTGAAGGTTAAGAAGCAGAAAATGCAACTTCTAAGACTGAACTTTGCAGGCGTGTCTGCACAGAAAAGAATGGAAGCTGCAATAAAGGTGAACAGCGGACAAAACAAACACTGAAAAATGATATCATGTCAAGCTGTTGAGGTTCTGTGTAAATACTTTTTCTGCTTTCTTGCCTGATATAACTGGGTGCTTAGTGACGTTTGACGTGGTTAATTGAAGGAAAAGTGGTCTCGCACTTCTGCAGAGTACTGTAAATATCAACAGTCGCCGCAGTACAAACTCTGCCAGTTCACTTCAGCTGACCTGCGTGCTCCAGCCTTCCAAGAGGCACTGAGCCATTTTGGCCGAAGCTGACCTGTACACTCAGCATTTAACCCACGTCAACCGAAGCTTCCAAACGTAGGCAAATCAGCGGTTGATCTGTTTTATACGGCTAAAGGTCCAGTGAATGTGAACTGTCCACGCAGCACAGTCTAGATCAGCACATTTTTCTACTGTGCAAAAGTGCTGGACTCACTGACTGACCCTCTCTCTCTCTCTCGCTCTCTCTCTCTCTCTCTCTCTCACACACATACATACACATCCCTCTATTCCAGAAATAGTGGTGTTTGGCAGGCCCATTGCACTGAACATTACAATTCAACATTCATCTGTAAAATAAGAGAACTATTCATGTAGAAGCTAAGAGAAAAGTCATGGGGACAGAAAGGCATCGCAACTGGACGCAAGTGCGGAGGGAACAAACCAGGCCTTTGTCTGCCACTGACCACACTGTTATAAGACATTAGAATGCTGCTGTTGCGGCAGCTGCCGACAAATCACGTCAGTCCAACTAAGTGTCTATGTAGATGCATTGTTAGTCGCCTCTGGGTGGTCAAGTGCACAGATCTAGAGAAGTGACTAGAAAGAAGTCCATATAAAGCAGTTCCAGAACAACTATTACAGGAAAAACTGACCACAGCATTGATATTATTGGTTGTTACTACTGTATTAGGCCTGGATTCACTCTGTATTCTATACAAAAGTGAGACGAAAGTATGTTTATATGAAAGTGTCACGTACCTCTCTGCTGATGTCGGTCTCTCGTGGCGCTTTCCTCTGCTGTGTGCCCGTCTCATCCTCGCCGTTTTAAGCCTTCTACGCTCGGCTGTCATTGTTTCTGCTACAATAGAGGGAATGATCCAGTGCAACATGTGAGATGTGAGGTAATCCCCCACTATCTCTCGTTCTCTCTCTCTCTCTCTCCCTCGGTCACTCCCTCCCTCGCTCTCTGGGACCCTCACAATCAGGCCAGTCTTCTGCGTCTTGCGACGTAGAACGTGCCATGTCTTATCCGACACTGCCATCTCTCTTTTCTTACGACCCTCCATCCATCCAAGTCCTAATCAGATGGAGGAAAGGCCTGGGCGTTCCAAAACTTTCCAGGAGACCAACCAGGAGGCAAGTCAAGCCTTACAATGACAAGAGACTGAACAAGCACCGGAGTGGCCTCTCTGGAGAGGAAAAGTCAAATCATTCGGATCTTGTAGAAGAGAAACCTGCATGACCAAGTCAGGTTTGCAATATGAGTGGAGAACAATAAGTGGTCATCCAGAATCACACAGAGACATTGTGAATGACCAAGCAGTTCTCAAATGAGTTGGCATTATGAGGACCTGTAGTTCCAGGCATGTACACTGTTAGAAATGAAGGTTCTGTGCAGGTACATTTTTTGTTCATCAAGGTACAGGCCATGTAAATGATCCCTCAAAAGCTCCAGCAGTGGTTTTAAGGTCTGATTGTGAGCCTTAAATCAGTTTCTCCAGGTGAAAAGTTTGCATTTGTACCTTTTCATAACTGAATGTTTTAAAACAGAACAGTAGAATAAAAGCCTGGAGGCGAGGCAGGGTGTGTGGAGTCAGTACAGCTTAGAAAAGATCACTTCAGTGGTTTATGGTTCAGTTATGCTCCCTGACTAAAGGTACCGAGATGGACCCCGGAGGGTGCTGCCCCAGTGACAGTCTTGCACCTTTTTTTCACACCCGAGTGTGTATAGCAGCTCAGTTTTGCTGGGATTCACCTTCAGGTTGTGGGGTACCATCCATGAAGAGAGGTCAGCCAGGCATGTTGAAATGTGACTGGACAGTAGAGCGTCAGGTGGGAAGGAAAGGTTTAGCTGAGTGTCATCAGCATAGTCATCAGGGAAGGGAGTTCCTCTGTTCTGCCCCACCATTTCAAAGCAAAATAAAGTCGATTGAATTTTGTATTTGGTCTCAAAAACTTTGACAGGCAGGAACGGATAAATCTGCGACCCATTGACATCACAAGACTGGATCTGGAATGCTCCTTTTCCCCAAATACTTGTTTTGGGAGCGTTCTGACTTTCCTCTTCAACAGGTGGAACTCATGACTCAGCCAGTCTATACCGTTCCACATGTTCCATCAGATAAACTGCATTGTTAAGTGTACAGTATTTTCAGGTCATTGCGTTGAATTAGGAACTTTCCACAAGATGTTTACTTGGTAAGGTAAGTACTTTAGTACTTTTACTTTATACTTAAGTACATTTGAAGGTAAGTACTTTTACTCAAGTGGCGGTCTAAAGGAGGAACTTCTACTTTTACTGGAGGAATATTTTATCTTGGGGGATCTCTAACTCAAGTACATGATTTGTGTACTTCATCCACCTCTGATATTTACACACACTTCTGCTACAATCACCAGTGCCTTCATCAATTAATGCAGCCTTAAACTCTCTTGTTCTTGGTGCTGATGAGAGGTTTGCATCTTCTAGTGTGCTTCTCTGGTGGAATTCTGGGTATGGTGACACTTTTATCCCAGCATGCTTTGGACCATCTTTCAGTTCTCTGGATGTCATGTTTCGGTTCCTCCCCCTCACAGCTCTAACATCGTTCCCATCATCAGCTGCTGTGGTCTTCCTGGAACTGCCTGATCATAGAAACTACTAGAGTTGTAAGCAATTTGCATTCTTACTCATAATATTCCTGTTTTCGGAATGTCCAGTTGTTCCTCGGGGTTCCTATTGGTCTCTGCTTTAATCTCATGACTAAAACCATTTGCAACATTGAAACAGTACATTTAGACACATGGAAGTGTGAGGTGAAATTACATGAATATTACTTTTATTTATTAAACTGAAAATGTTGACATAGAACTGTGGAAACTCAGTTCAACCGTCTCACCAATCCAAAACACACTTCTGAACATATGACACAAGAATCAAAACTCAACCAATCAGGATATTTAATCAAAGACTGAATTTCTTCCATCCATAAGGAAAACAAAAGTACAGGACGCATCTTTTCACGCCTGTACAGGACACATCTATGATTAAACAGGCTTAGAAAAGCAAACATTTACAGGTTCGTACTCAATACATCCTACAAAAGCAATGTTTTTAAACAGACGCATGATTTTATGAGTTTACCAGTTTTGTACTTGATTTGATAGTAACTAAGTCCTGGGAACTCCTGCATTGCACACATGCATGGCCAGACAGGGATTAACGCCAACTCCTGGAATTAAGCTCTGTCAAGAGAATCAACCTGTAATATATCTGTTAATCTGCTGATGACTTGAGTCATCTGAGGCAGTAAAAAAAAAAAAAAAAAAAAAAAAAAAAAAAAAGTGAAATATGCAGAGCTGCAGTACTTCAGAACCAGGATTGTGAAGTCTCCCCATAATAAGAGAAATGTTAAAACTGATCTCAGACCAGCATTAAAAGGCAACTCTCACCATCACCACAGACTACAATGTAGTCCGTGCTGAAGACCAGTCCAGATGCGAAAGACCTTAAAAAAAACAGTCCAAGGTGAAGTAACGACACCCACTGAGTAGCTGGCATTTCACACAGCTCAGCTGCTTAAAAGCAGTCCTAGCTGAGCGTGACGGCTAAAAGGAAGACGAGAAACGTTCTCACTTTCTGTTTGGGCGTCCCTTACCCGTCTTTACCCCCTTGCCGCCCTTGCCTCCTTTCCTGCCCCCTCTGTCCTTGCCTCTCTGCTCCTTTTTCTGTTTGCCTTTTAAGTCCTTCTTCATCCGTCTGTCCACCACGCGGAAGGCACCCTTCACCCCCGGGGGGCGGCGGATTTTGCGGCCAGCGCCCTTCTTGGACACCACATATGTGACCTCCCTTTTCTCTTTACCCACGCCGGCCTTCTTGTAGATGCTGCAGAGGAAATAAGTTTATGATATTAGTGTACGATTAAAAGAACACATATCAGTTTATCAAATTTACCCTCCCAGTTCATAACAGTCTACTTGACCAAGTAGAGGTGGTCAAGACAACTTGCTGAAGTGCAGACCGAGCATCAGAACGGGGAAGAAAGGGGATTTAAGGGACTTTGAACGTGGCGTGGTTGTTGGTGCCAGACGGGCTGGTCTGAGTATTTCAGAAACTGCAGATCTACTGGGATTTTCACACACAACCATCTCTAGGGTTTACAGAGAACGGTCCGAAAAAGAGGAAACATCCAGTGAGCGGTCAGTTGTGTGGACGAAAATGCCTTGTTGACGTGAGAGGTCAGAGGAGAATGGGCAGACGGTTCCAGATGATAGAAAAGCAACAGTAACTCAAATAACCAACCAGAATCTCTGAGGAACGTTTCCAACACCTTGTTGAAAGTCTGCCACGAAGAATTAGAGCAGTTCTGAAGGCAAAAGGGGGTCCAGCCTTTTACTAGTGTACCTAATAAAGTGGCCAGTGAGTGTATGTATATTATTATTTACATTTTTTTGGCAACTGCCAAACCCAGACTCATCCATCGGATTGCTGGACGGAGAAGCGTGATTGGTCACTCCAGAGAACACGTCTCCACTGCTCTAGAGTCCAGTGGCAGCACTTTACACCACTGCATTCCACGCTTTGCATTGCGCTTGGTGATGTAAGGCTTGTTTGCAGCTGCTCGGCCATGGAAACCCATTCCATGAAGCTCTCTACGCTGTTCTTGAGCTGATCTGAAGGCCACATGAAGTTTGGAGGCCTGTAGTGATCGACTCTGCAGAAAGTTGCTGACCTTTGTGCACTATGCGCCTCAGCATCCGCTGACCACACACTGTCATTTTTAAATATTTTTTTCCTAAACTCTAAAACTACACAATAATGAGAAAACATCACAGACTAACAATTATTTTCATAGCAAGTCACGATGTGGAATGTGACTGAGTGAATGTGCCTGAAGAAGTAGGAGAGGGTCACAATTGACGCAAAGCCTGACCTTTTGAGCTGCGCCATCTTTTCTCTTTCAGAGATGTCCACTGTGTTGACCACTGCTTCGGCCTTCTTCTTGGCCTGCTCCATCTTCTTCAGCATCTAGAACATGACACAGAAACAATGTTATCACTCTAAATCACAGGGATAATCATATTCCTCCCCCATGTTTCTGCTTGTTTTTTACTGCACCCTCTCTCTCTCTCTCTCCCTCACTCACCCTCCTCTTCTTGCGAGCTTTGGCCTCTGCCAGTCTCTTGATGGGACGGGCATTAATCTGCTTCCATTTCTCTTTGTACTCCTCCACCATCTCCTGGGTGACAGGGACGGGCTTCTTCCTGTGCTTGCGCTCGTCATCCACAAACCAAGCTGGTAGCTCGGTCATGTCCTCGGAGTTGGCAAACCTAAAAGAGAAACAAAATCATGAGTCGCTGTGTTACGAGAGAGGCTGAGGGCAGAAACAAACGCATGGCAAGCTGGCAGGGTGGTGCACCTGTTGAAAGAGCTGTCTACCAGGTCCTTGCATCTCTTTTTGGATGTGGCGATCTGAGCTCCGAGAGCCATGCCTTCAGCATCCATGATACGAGCGCGTTTACCTGTGGTGGGGGGTGGGACAACATTTAAAAAACAAACAAAAACCCATGTACCATTAACTTACTGAACCCTAGGCATGATAGTCAGTAATTTGGGGCAGTCGTGGGCTGGAGGTTAGGGATCTGGCCCTCTGACCGGAAGGTTGCCGGTTCGATCCCCAGGGCCGACAGTCCATGACTGAGGTGTCCTTGAGCAAGACACCTAACCCCCAACTGCTCCCTGGGCGCCGTGGATAGGGCTGCCCACCGCTCCGGGCAAGTGTGCTCACTGCCCCCTAATGTGCGTGTTCACTGGTGTGTGTATGTGGTGTTTCACTTCACGGATGGGTTAAATGTGGAGGTGGAATTTCCCCGGTTGTGGGATCAAAAACAGTATCACTTAATTATTACTATGAATTATTTGGGTTCCGGCTTTAATTTCATGCCCATGCAGACCACTAAGCCATAACCTCCCCACCCCAGAAGTCACTGCACTTACTTATGCTCTCTACAGGAACCACTTGCAAATGGTCGTCATCATCATCACCAGGTAATTTACCAGATCCTGAGGCACCCTTCATCTTCGCAATCTCTCTGTTGACAAATAAAATACATACATGCCACAGTTTACCAACTGCTTAGCTAACATAACCAGTATACTTACAATATGCATGACCGTTTAAAAGTCTGGTATCACAATTTCAAAGTTTGTAATCACCGTTTTCAGTAAAATAAATAAGATGATGTTCTTAACAAGGGGTCGGCATCATGAGGCTCTTTTACTGTCCTGTTGCGGCTCCGCAGCAGAATTAGATTTGGAGGTAAAAATAAAATAATCCCCCTTTACAATAAAATAAAGCTCTGCTGATCTTTCAACACAGTTTAACAGTCTCAAACGCTGGAGTTAATGAAGCCTATAGCTGCTAAATTGCCAACCTTTAACCCTGAAGGTTGGCGCACACACTGCTGGTCACCATAGCAGCACATACAACAATCTTGCCAAAGGAGTAGCTACGAAAAGACAAAGTGAGAAAAGACCATGAAATCCTTCAGCAGTTACGTTCTGCAACCTCAGGCACCATTTAAGGTGGAACGGGCAAACAAGAAGCTGAAGAATGAGAAGCGACTTCAGCCTTGTAAAAAGTTGAATGCTGAGAGACATTTTTCAAGAAACCTTCAGTTTTGAAGAAAAGTTTCCTGCCGGAGATGCAAGAAAAGTGACTGAGCTAAAGCTGAAAGCAAAGCAAGTCTGCATTTCTGTTTATATTATCTTTTTACCTATACTAGCACATTTATACATACAGAGACATGTTTACAGCCAAAATGGTAAGATGGACATAAAATGCTGTGGCTCCCAAGGCGAGCCGATTTGCATTAAAAGGTTTTAAAATTTAAATTGCTGACCCCTGGTTTAAATAAATGAATAAAATGAGTCCATCAAGATGCCACTACTCTACAACCTTCAGATTATAGCCATGGGTAGAAAGCTTTAAAAAGTTAAACATGCCTTCCAAGATCCTGAAATGATTGAGAAACCTGTATAACACTCAGAATAGTTCATTCAAAATAAACACGGAGATGCCTCGTATTACAAAAGAGGCGACAATCTTAGAAAGTTCATTAAGGAATTAGAGCACAGATAATTAAAGTACATTATTTATCATTCAACAGCCTGAATAACTAATGATCAGCATGGCAAGTGAGTCCAAACCATTTGTCAGCAGTGCAAGAATCCACCCACCTTTTGATAACGAGCCCCAAGAAAAATGGCCTAATGATGTCACAGTTAAGGAAATATTACCTCTCATCGTCACTGCTGTCCTCGTCAGAGTCGTCATCACTGTCCTCTTCATCCCCTGCTTTCTCTTCTGTTTGCTGTGAAGGGGCGTCTAGCACCTCCTCCTCGACAGCCTTAGCCTCCTCTTCGGCCTTCCTCTTCTGGCCTTTACCTGAAACGAACAGCTGTGAGTAAACCACCTTTTTCCTGAACACACCGTGGGGCACATACAGTACACAACTCACTAATAATCTACCTGCAGCCTGCTTGCTGTGGAGCAGCTGGGTCTGTTCGAGTTCTTTCATGGCATCTACATCTCCATCCAGACCCAGTTCAGCGAAAATGTCCTGACACAAAACAGAGTCGTCATTATTACCACATAACGGGATGTGCCGGAAGCCAAGTTTCTATCCAGCTGTTGAATTCAATTCAACCAAGTAACAGTGTTGAACAAGAGACTACGAATTTCAATGTGACAAAACCTCAATACACGTTTACTTTAACCATTACTTTTTTGGAGCTTATTAGAAAATATAGCTTACTTTAACTCTCTCAGTCAGGACAAGAGTCGGCAACTCAAATGTTAAAAAGAGCCGTTTTGTCCTTTCAACAAATATCAAAGCACCTCTGGGAGCCACAGTTTACCATAGTGGCTATAAATATGTCTCAGTATGTGCTAATGTCTTAGCATAGGTTAAAAAATATATGTACTATAAAGAAAAAGCAGAGCAAAGTAAGGCTGTGTTGAGTTTTAGCTCAGCTATAGCCGCTTTTGTCGCATCTCAGGGCAGGAAACTTTCTCGAAGGTAGAACAGTTTTTTTATTTATTTTTTTAAATAAGGCTGAATTCAGCTTCTTATTCACCATCATCTTGTTAGAATTTTCCCGCTCCACCTTAAATAGTGTAACTGTGGCACCATTTAAGGTGGAACAGGAAAATACGAACGAGACTTTTCGCATCTCGTTGCAGATTAGATGTATTAGGAAACCGGCTGGAGTGACTATAAATGCAAATAAGTGCATCCGTCTCCAAATCATCAATGTGTCTTAAATCTTTCTTTTTGCCTATTTAATAGCAACTATTTAGGTGACATTGCTATTGACGTTGCTATTGTGACCAGCTGTCTGTACACTAACCTTCAGGGTTAAAGGGTGAATGAGCAGTTCTACCTTAACACCATTTATTGTTAAAACTGTGTTAGAATGATCAGCAGAGCTTTATTTTACTGTACAGGAGGATCATTTTAATTTTAACTACTAACTAAAATCTAACTCTGCTGTGGAGCCGCAACAGGCGCAACTTGGCCTAGGACAAGCGCATGGCTAATTTAAAGTTAAGAAAATATTTATTTACGGTATTTCTATTTAACAACGTGCTCTTCAAAATAAGACAATTCTGCATTCGTTTTTTAGGGAATATCCACTTAACCATCTTCTAAAAGTCTTAAGTTAGCACTTAAAGAGGACACTTTTGTGCACCCAGCCCTCGATCCACTCTAAAAAGAACAGACAAGCACAGAACAGCTGGACACTTCCACCAACCTTGCTAAACCACATGCTGGTCTCTCGCTCTCTCTTCTCATCTTTACTCTCCAGATCTACCAGCAGCTCGTTCCCATCCCCCTCTGCATCACCATCCTCTTCCACACTGAAGGAAACCCTGGAGAAAACGGAAGCGTATGCAGACTGGTAAAACACTCTGGCCTCTAAACACCAAGCAAGAAACCAGCCTGAAGAAGTGAGCCGGCATTACACAGAAACCGAGTAAAAGAAGAGTGTTAAGTAAGGCTGGCAGTGTACGTCACTCACTTTTTCTTAGGAAGCTTCTTCTCCAACTGTTTCTCATTCTCCTCAATTTCCGCCAGATCGTCCTCATCCAGGTCTGAGGCCAGAGAGACGAGGTCACTCTCCACGTCCGAGACGTGGACGTCGTCCTCTCCCATCTCATCCACCCATGCGTCTGCTCCCTTCATGTCCCCCAAAGCTAGCTCACTCAGACCCTGCAGGAGCAGTAAAACGAGGAAAGTTGTTTTTCTCCCTTTTCCGAAATGTTTGGGTTCAATTGCAATAAACAGAAATGAACACAAAGTGGAATATTTAAAGTAACCATAAGAACAAGGTACAACAAAAGAAAAACTGCACTGTGAGAAGTCTCGTCACATCGACCTAAAAGTGACTTCATGTGGTAACAAGTAATTTAACTATTTTTATTCAACTCAAAAAATGACTTTGTTCATCCGTAGTATTTATTTAGGTTGAATAAAACGAGTTAATTTACTTGTTACCACACGAAGTCACTTTTAGGTCGATCTGACGAGACACTTTTTAGAGGACACACACAAAAACTAAACAAAACAAATCAAATCACAGTGAGACCGTCTTCCTACACAGGTAAAGAGGGAAAACCCTCTTCATTAAAAATTGACAGGTTCCATATGCACCACAGTGTACATCAAATTATTATGCTAATTGGATTTAAGTGTCAAAGATTTAATCTTTTGGTTTTCAATTAAACTCAAGGAGGTTATTGTGCCTCAGGGCTCCCTGGAGCACTGAAATCAATCTCAGACACCTGTGATAATTAGTTTGCCAAGTGAGCCCAATTAAAGGAAAACATCTCAAGGAGGACGTTCTACATTAAGCTGGCCACAGGTTTCAAGCAATATGGGAAAGGAAAATTATCTCTGCTGCTGAAAAGCATCAAATAGTGCAATGCCTTGGACAAGCTATGAAAACACATTTCAACATATATGAAAACTTAAGCGTGATCATCGTACTGTGAAGGGAACTGTGGCTGACTTGGAGCACAGTGCAGATAAAGGCGTAATGAGGAAGGTTTCTGCCAGAATAATTCATCGGATTAAGACGGCAGCTGCTAAAATGCCTTTAGAAAGCAGCAGACAGGTATTTGAAGTGTAGGATCAAGGTGTAGGATCCTCCAGAGGCTTGCAGTTGTGCATAACCCTACTAGGGCCACCCCTAACCAGTGCTCACAAGCAGAAACGGTTGCAGTGGCCCAGACATACATGAAGTCTAATTTTCAAATAGTCTTGTTTACTGAAGAGTGCCAGGCAACCCTGGATGGTCCAGATGGATGGAGTAGTGGACGGCTACCATGTCCCAACAACCCTGCTTCGTCAGCAAGGTGGTGGCAGGGTCATGTTTTGGGCTGGAATCATGGGGAGAGAGCTGGTAGGCCCCTTTAGGGTCCCTGAAATTGTGAAAATGACCTCAGCAAAGTATACAGAGTTTCTGACCAGCCCCTTTCTTCGACCTTACAAAAAGAACAACATTGGCTGCTATGGCTGCATCATGGTGTAGCCACCATACCCCATGACCCCAAGTCTTTTGAGAACCTTTGGAGCATCCTGAAGCAAAAGATCTATGAGGGTGGGAGGCATTAAAGACAGCATGAAAGACAGCATTAAAGTGGCTTGCGCCTCTCGTACGTTGCGTTACAGGTACTTTTTTGTGGCCTATGGCTCACTACTAGTAGGAAGGGTGGGGCACTATTATCTCAAGAGGTCTGATGGTCTTCATATGTCCCAAATGCTTCCTATTAGCTACTGTATTTAAGCGAGAGTACATTAGGTGACGTCCCAAAAAGGACATGCATGAAAGAGGGATCAAATCTGGTCAAATCTCTAATATTTCAATTCATAAATCAGCTTGGGATATTGGGATATACACACACACACACACACACACACACACACACACACACACACACACACACACACACACACACACACACACACACACACACCTTGTATCTACATTTTTGAGTTTTTGACAATTTGAAAATGTCTTGTCTTTTACATTGTGTGTAAATTTTATGATGAAAAGAAACGGCCCAAAATGACATGGAAAAAATTCTGGTTCCACTGATTTACATTAAAATTAATGTAAGGTTTTTTCCTTCTCCTGTAAAGATACCATTTTGGAGATACAAGATTTTCTTCCAACAACAGTGATGTGTGTGTGTGTGTATGTGTGTGTGTATTATATAAAATTGGATAAATGTTAGTTTTTCCTGCCTACTGGTGATGTATTAAAAAATCAGAGGACGTTTTGGAGGAGAGGCAAAAGTCATTACACTTTGAAGGAAGATCACAGGACAAGAATTTTGTCCTTAAATCTTACGATCGTGTGAATCATGATCAAAATGAGCATGGAAATTAACTAACAAGGTAAAAAAGAATAATATTCGCATCGACTACAATCATTTCTGTCTGTGTGTGACTGACAGAACCTTGGCTTTTTTGATGGTGCTGAGGGAAAACATGTTGGAGTCTCCGGCGTCAGCAATGGACACTCCAGGAAGGTCCATCTTGAGCTCCGTTCGCTCTCTCTGCTTCCGGCGCTCTTTCAGGAGCTTCTTCTTCTTACTGCAAAGACCCAACAAATAAAAAATAGGCAAAAAACCCAAAAAAGAATGTTCAGGCAACACTGGGCTACTGCGCTAAAATAAAATGTCCCTGTCCAAAGAAAAAAACTCCATTTTTATTGACTTTTACTTTGTCATTTGAACACGACAGCTGCCCTTTACACTGTGTGAAAATTTCATGATGATTGAACAAATATTACTGGTCCAAAATCACTTGGAATAAAATCTCTTTATATTGACTTTATATTAAGACTGTTTTGGCCATCTCCTGTAAAGTTGCCATTTTGGAGACTTTTCCTTTGGGCAGTGACCAGCATTAAGCATTATTAAATTTACTGCACTTTTATTTCTAAAGAAAGTGGTGTTAAATTCTTCTTAATGCTAATTCAGGTAAGTGTAGTGCCAATTTCTGCATTTTTCCGACGTACATGCATGAGCATTAGCAGACATGTGCATAACAAATATTCCACATCAGCTCATCCTCAAAACTGTAGGTTTTTTTTTTTTTTAACTCGTGTGGCATTGATATGGTTGTTATTCAGACGTCTGGTGGACCCACCATATTATTTCAATACAGCCAGAACAATTTATGTAAAAATACCAGATGTTTAAAATATTACACATATCCAGTGTAGGGTTCTACTTTAGCAGCTGTAGCCAGTCAGCAGCCTGTCCATGTTGTCCACACTGGCACGTGCACACACACACACACACAGGGCCATGTAGGAGGAGAAGAGTGAAGGACACAGCACCTCCACACTTTTACTCCCCATGGGTTCAGCCCAGCACCACGTGTAATATAAACGTGTGGGGGGTGAACAGCGTGAAGACCCTGAAAATGGGTTATTTTATATGTTCTTCACAGAAAATGAGCTGATGAATCTGAGCTTGGAATAATAATAAAGTTTATCATTTTTTCTTTTGGTAAACATTGAAAACGGGTCCCACAGACCCGAACGCCACACAAGGGTTAAGCATCTTCAACCGTTCGCTGCACAGAAAACATACCGTTTAAGCTCTGCGATCTCCTCTGCTTTTAGCTCGGCCACCTTCTTCTCCATCTCTTCTTCTTCTTCATCCTCCTCTTCGTCTGTCTGCTTCTCTTCTACTTTCTTCTTCTTGTGGTCTTTCTCTGTATCACTTTCTTCTTCACTTGAGCTCAGGCTGAACCAAGCAGACAGACACTTAATGACAGACTTCTCCAACACTCACTTCTGTCTTTAGGTGTAAAACCATCTCCTACCTGATTTCTTGGTCCAGCTGTTTGGCCTCCTCTTTCAGCTTTTTGGCCAAAAACCTCCTCAGTTTGGACCTCCATGAGAGCAAGAGTCTGATTTCCAAACAGAGACAGAAAAGGTTTCGCTGCAATCGTGGAACTGAATCTAGCAGTTAAACATAAAGCAGCACCTCTACTGAAGACTCACCGGAGCTCCTTTCTTCCCAGGACTTTGATGTCTTTGCAGCACTCTTTAATCTCAGAAGACGTGGCTGTATGGGACTCCAGCTCTGGATTGTCAAAAGTGATCTAGAAAGGTTACAGAGAGGTGAGTTAAAGGCGAATTAGTTGGAATTTGTAGTTGAGTTGTACATCAGTTGACAGAAATAAACACCGTTTCATGTTCAAAAGTTGTCAAATTTGTTTTTTTCTTATTTTATAGACAATAACTTCAATACGAATTTAAATTTTACAAGCTCATAAAGTATCAAATTTATTTTTTGCTTCTTTTATTCAATTATTTAATAATTCTGTGGGAGAAAAAAGGAAATAAAATCATACACTAATTATCTATTTACATTATTTTTTGTCAAATTATCTACCTTAACACTCAATCTCTTTTGAAACGTTATGAATTCCAGACATTTATTTACTTTCTTATAATTGAACTCTCAATGTTATACAGCTTTCTCAGTTATTTTAGAATCTTGTACCGTTATATTCATCATTATAGACAGATCTAAAATGGTCATTTCCAGCTTCTAAGAGTCCTACAACGTATTTGGACGTTATGAAGTTTCAAAAGACTAACAGTTTTATATTACTGAAGACTTTTAAACACTTTTGTACATTCATCAGGGCTGAGCAATAGGACAGCACATCGCAATACAATGTGTCACAATGCCATATGCTTTTTTGAGCCCATCATTTATGTGTTCAGTATTTGTAGAAGCTGGCCAACTGCATGCTTTATTATAGAGAGCAAAATTAGTCCTGTTTAGCTGGATTTAATGCAAAGTATGTCAAATACAATTGATCATATGTCTAAAAAAAAAAAAAAAAAAACTCATCACAATATTACATTTTTGCCATATAACCCATGTCTAACATTTATATAAATCAAAATTGTACATATTATGCAAACAATAGTTGATTTTATATGGTAATTTCAGAACCTCATAACTTGATTTATCTACACATTTGATGAAAACGGTCTAAAATTACACTGATCATGTGTAACATTATGACCGCCTCCTTATTTCTACACTCATTGTCCATCTTATCAGCTCCACTTACTGTATAGCTGCACTCTGTAGTTCTACAGTTACAGACTGTAGTCCATCTGTTTCTCTGATACTCTGTTACCCCCTTTTACCCTGTTCTTCAGCGTCAGGACCCCCATGGACCCTCACAGGTGCTGGATCATTCTCAGCACTGCAGTAGTGTTAGTGTGTGTTGCACTGGTCTGAGTAGATCAGACACAGCAGTGCTGCTGGAGTTTTTAAACACCTCAGTGTCACTGCTGGACTGAGAATAGTCCACCAACCAGTCCTGTGACCACTGATGAAGGACTAGAGGATGACCGACACAAACTGTGCAGCAGCAGATGAGCTGTCGTCACTGATTTTACATCTACAAGGTGGACCGACAAGGTAGGAGTGTCTAATAGGGTGGTTTATAGTTTAAAAACTATTATAGTATTTATATCATTATGATTAGTAATACTAGGAGTTACAGTAGTAGCAGCTGAGGTAGTGAAGATATTAGAAACAGTTCTTACTGCACTGGCTTTGCTCAAGAAGTCAACAGGGTTCTCCGCCTTTAAAAACTCTGTGACCGAGAAAGGGTGATGCAGCGTCAGGTCTCCTTCCTCATAGCCTTCTGCCTATTAAATAAAATAAACAAAAACAAACCAAATCAATTTCAATGAAATACAATGCCATACGTTTATGTAAGCTCTGCGTTAGTGAGTACACATACTTTAGGCTTCTTCACTGTGACCAACTCCTTGACCGTCTTCACCTGTGTTTCCACCTCTTTAAAGGCGTGCTTGGGGTCGAAGAATTTATTATCAATTTTGTCAGGAGCCAGAAAACCTAATAGAGAAGGCGAGAGGTGTTATAACATAAAAGACATTGAGGCATCCAAGAGAATCATCAGAGGCTGGTTACCTTGACAGATGACAAAGATTTCGGCGGACTCGTTACGGGACGCCTGGGGCTTGGTAGCCTGCACCTTCTTGAAGAACTGCTGGAAGATCCACATCAGGGGCTGGTAGTCCTTGGAGCGAAAGACTTTGGTGACAAAAGTCCCTCCTTTTCCAAGAAACTCACAGGCAAGCTTGAGTGCCATGAGGGTGAGATGAGCTGAGGAGGAGAACCAGAAGGTGAATCATATTTTCAGTGTTATAAACCGGCAGCAACGACTCTTCTCACCAAAGAAGAAAGATCAGACTTGAGTTTCAACGTCTAAAACCAGCAAATACACAGAATGAAACAAAATAATGTGAAGTAGTTTAGTCCAATACTGCATTGTTCCGCCACATAGTTTGACAGAACCAGCAAACCAGCAAAATCCCTTCCAACAGCATCAACGAAACGCACTGACTTAGAGGCTAATAAGCACACATTTGGTACCTGTGCAGTAAGACTAGCTTTCTGGGAGGAAACACCAGCTAGCAGGAAAAAAAAAAACATTTAAAGACAACCCACCCTCAAATATGCTCCCCCAATGGACTTATAGTTCACTAGAAGAGCCTAAAACCTTAAGATAAACCATCTGAAGGGTTTTATTCTAGTCTTCATAGTTCCTAAACCAGAAAATCTATTCAAGACTATTCTGACACCAATGTAGGAATTAAAACAGACATATTTAGCTGTGGCAATGATTACATTTTCCAGCAGAGTTTCCTTTAAAATTACAATGATACAGATAAGACAGATTCCAAAACAATTATAACACAGTGAAAGTGCTATAGCCCAGCACTGATAATGACAGTCCAGTGCATAAAAGATGACTTAATTCTATATAGACAAATAAATAAGAAAATCTCCCACTGGCCTGTTATTCATTTCGATATAACACACCCAAATCAACCCATGAGCTAATAATCAGTGAACTCAATGGTTTATCAGGGAAAATAATAGAAACTAAGCGTTGGGGATTTGTTCCTAGGTAAGAACAGAATCTACTCACACCCAAGAGCACAAAGGTGCGACCAATTCTGCGGTTTGAGAATTCGCATGAATCTAACGTAGACTTTTTCTTAGGACCTTTCTCAAGAACAAATTTTGGAAGATATTGGTGAATGAAGCCCAGTAGGTGCCTGATACTTTCACAAAGTACAGTACAGTACATCAGTCAGATTACTGTGAATACCTTGAGAGAAGGCATCGTGCTGCCAGTTGGCTCCCACATTGGGCGCTCCATCGTTAAGCATCACATCAACTTTCCATGTCTGCAGCTCTTTTCTGAGAGCCTGTAGGACAGATAACAAATCAATCACCAACGAGCACCAATAAAAAGGCCAAATATGTCTGGTTGTGCTAAAAAAAAAACATCAGTCCTACCTGTCTGCACTTTTCAGTTGTGATGTCCTCCTGCAAGGTGACTACATTGGGGATGGGTTTGATGGGGACCAGATCCACTCCTGATCATGAGGAGAATGTGACGAGAACATGAAGGCTTAGATTAGGAATAAACACCATATTAATGGCTACAATTACAACTTGTCTTAAAAATGAAGCCTTTACTCACCAATGATGAGACTGGACACAGGCATAAACTTGGACGCCACTTGCAACCTACACAACGTCAAAAAAATCACAATTTACCACATGTGGGACGGCACTACTGTAGACCTCTGGAGATACAAGCTGGATTTCTCTATGGCAAAAATGAATGGGACTATTGAAAATAGCTGCTATCATGCCCTGTAGGTGACCCTGCCCGTCTGCAGTGACAGCAGAGGAGGGTAAAGTTCAGCAACCTTGCTGGGGGCCTCAAGCTACATTTAGGGGATCATATGCCTTCAAAGGGATGTGACTTATTTATCATCACCCACCCCTAATTCTTCAGTGATATGAAGCTAAAATCAGATATTCACCAGCTTCTTGTTCCAATTTTGCCGTTCCTCCTTAAATGGAGCAGCAGTTCTGAGGCCTGAGGTGCCAAAATGGTGGAATGGGAAAAATTAGCTAGCTAGCTACTGAGACATTAGCATCCCACTAGTGATTTTTTGTGCTAGTTATGAAGAAAATGTCCAAAATACATTGAAACGACATTAAACTAAGATAAACTCTTTATCAGATTTGTGGGTTTCTTTGTTCGACTGCGCAGAACACTCGGTTTTTAGTGAGCCTGTGAAAAACCTCGGTTTGGAGGGTCATGTAGCCCCAACACTTCGCCCTACCCCTCTATCTCAAAAAAATCAGGACACCCTACCCCCTAGACATGAGCGCACAAATCAGAGGGGTAAGGGCCAAGTGGTAGGGGCGAGAGGTGAAATGGGACTGGGCCTTAGTCTTCTATTAAACTGCAACACTATAATATAACACGAACATCACGTAATGTACTCTACATGTACCCTACACCAACTACATGTACTCCACTACTGCCAAAGCAACTTCATCACACTTGACAAAGTTTGCCAGTCTTATGAAGTCAATTCAGTGTGCAGCAGTGTTAGCTCGCATGCAGAGAAATTCATATTTCATATTGACCTCGTAATACAGACAATCCAATGGAAAAACACGACAAAAAGTGCTGGGTTAGAAATCATTTCAAGTTCTTAACAGTGGTGATTTTCAGAAATCCTATTCATTTCTGCCACTGATAAACAAGATGAGATAAATCCTTTATTAGTCCCACAGCAGGGAAATTCACAGTTTTATGGCAGCAGCAGAGTCATAGAAGTAAGGCACTCAGTAATAGAAACAGGAAACAGCATAATTTTATTATTTATAATGTTTAAAGTTAAATCTCTAGACTATTTACAATAAGAATAATAATAAAATAAGAGTTGCATAAGATCTGTATTGCACTTATGAACATATTGCACAATGAAAAATATTTGCATTCTGTATGTGTGTGTATTGTATGTGTGTGTGTGTGTATATATTGTATGTGTGTGTATTGTATGTGTGTGTATGTGGTCTACTGGGAGCAGTGCTGGTGAACAGTCTCACAGCAGCAGGAAGGAAGGACCTGCGATGGCGCTCCTTCACACACTTGGGGTGAAGGAGCCGGTCACTGAAGCAACTGCCCAGTGCTGCCGGAGTCTCACGCATGGGGTGGGAGCCGTTCTCCAGCATGGATGCTAGCTCAGTTTCTAATACGGGTATGACGCCGACTTAACGATGCTTAACGATGACGCAATTTCTAGAGTTCATTAAAACTTCAGCCTGGTCAATCAACAGATCTAACGACTCACCATCCACCTGGAGCAGCGCACAGGTCCACCAGAGCCCGGGCTTTCTGCAGAAACTGGAATTTACGATTCAGCTGAATGAGCTTAAAAGAGGAACGGGATCTGTAGCCTGAAAAACAGAGACAAACAAAATGATTCAGACACGCAGAGCATCCGTAAGAACCCATTTAAGGGCAATTTTTTTAGGTTTCTGCATAATTGAACTGATAAAATTGCTCAGAGTGGTTTGGTGTGGAATGCTCTGTTCTGGAGGCTCTTACAGAGTCTGAATGGTTCACGGCGGCGGCAGAACCCAGACATCTGGAGAGCTTAATGCCTCTAAAAGTTACTAAAAGCTTGCTTTATAATAGTATAATATAATAGCATAATATGATATCTGTGCTAAGATTTTTAATACGTTCATGGTGGATAGAGATGCAGGAGCGGCAAAAACAGCACCGATTTTATCAGATTGACTTTTAGATCATCAACATTGCATATAAAAACTCATAGGTTCTCCAGATTTGTGTTGTCATGGCGACCCCTGGTTCCCATCACCACTACTGTAAAGACATCTGAGCCTGTATGTCCAAAACATTCATATCCAACCACTCTGAACCACTTTGGTCCTCTCTGCGGCTCAATTATGCAGAAATTTTGAAAATTTGATGGGATTCCCCTTTAAAGCCGCTGTCTGGTCTTTTTTAACTTGCATCACGTTCCGTTTTCATAGGAAGATCATTGGTCACCCCTAAAGTTTGCTTCTAAAGTCGGGTCTCGTCGTTTACTTACCACAACACAAACTAAGAACTCAGACTTGAAGTTTTGACCCCGACGTTGTTTTGAAACCAAGTGCCTGTAGATGGTAAACATGCCAAGTTGACCCTGTACTAGATAACTTTCTACACAGCAGCGAAACGGCAAAGAACAAGTACATCATCTCATTCTGGTCTAAAGTTAAATGCTAAAGCTCAAAGTACACACTTAAAAAAAAGATGGTTCTTTTTAAAGAACTGTTTTAAAAAAAGGGTTCTTCTATTATTACAAACTTGACATCGTAAGAGTAGAAGAACCCTTCTTGGTGCTTTAAAGTTCTATACAGAGCCATCGATGGCACGTGCTCCGTCAATCTGAAGATCCAGTAAGCCATGCAAACGGTTCTTTGGTTCTACACGGAACCATGAACAATAACAACAATAATACGTAAAAGATGCAAAGAAGAGAAAGAGAGAGACAGCAGAGAAGAGAGAGAGAGAGAGACAGCAGAGAAGAGAGAGAGAGAGAGACAGCAGAGAAGAGAGAGAGAGAGACAGCAGAGAAGAGAAAGAGAGAGAGAGACAGCAGAGAAGAGAAAGAGAGAGACAGCAGAGAAGAGAAAGAGACAGCCAGCAGAGAAGAGAAAGAGACAGCCAGCAGAGAAGAGAAAGAGACAGCCAGCAGAGAAGAGAAAGAGACAGCCAGCAGAGAAGAGAGAGAGACAGCCAGCAGAGAAGAGAGAGAGACAGCCAGCAGAGAAGAGAGAGAGAGAGACAGCAGAGAAGAGAAAGAGAGAGACAGCAGAGAAGAGAAAGAGAGAGACAGCAGAGAAGAAAGAGAGAGACAGCAGAGAAGAGAAAGAGAGACAGCAGAGAAGAGAAAGAGAGACAGCAGAGAAGAGAAAGAGAGACAGCAGAGAAGAGAAAGAGACAGCCAGCAGAGAAGAGAAAGAGACAGCCAGCAGAGAAGAGAGAGACAGCAGAGAAGAGAGAGAGAGAGAGACAGCAGAGAAGAGAGAGAGAGAGAGACAGCAGAGAAGAGAAAGAGAGAGACAGCAGAGAAGAGAAAGAGAGAGACAGCAGAGAAGAGAAAGAGAGAGACAGCAGAGAAGAGAAAGAGAGACAGCAGAGAAGAGAAAGAGACACAGCAGAGAAGAGAGACAGCAGAGAAGAGAAAGAGAGACAGCAGAGAAGAGAAAGAGAGACAGCAGAGAAGAGAAAGAGAGACACAGCAGAGAAGAGAGAGACACAGCAGAGAAGAGAGAGACACAGCAGAGAAGAGAGAGAGAGAGAGAGAGAGAGAGAGAGAGAGAGAGAGAGAGAGAGAGAGAGAGAGAGCAGAGAAGAGAAAGAGAGACAGCAGAGAAGAGAAAGAGACACAGCAGAGAAGAGACACAGCAGAGAAGAGAAAGAGAGACAGCAGAGAAGAGAAAGAGAGACAGCAGAGAAGAGAAAGAGAGAGACAGCAGAGAAGAGAGAGAGAGAGAGAGAGAGAGAGAGAGAGAGAGAGAGAGAGAGAGAGAGAGAGCAGAGAAGAGAAAGAGAGACAGCAGAGAAGAGAGAGAGAGACAGCAGAGAAGAGAGAGAGAGACAGCAGAGAAGAGAGAGAGACAGCAGAGAAGAGAAAGAGAGACAGCAGAGAAGAGAAAGAGAGACAGCAGAGAAGAGAGAGAGAGAGAGAGAGAGAGAGAGAGAGAGAGAGACAGCAGAGAAGAGAAAGAGACACAGCAGAGAAGAGAAAGAGACACAGCAGAGAAGAGAAAGAGACACAGCAGAGAAGAGAAAGAGACACAGCAGAGAAGAGACACAGCAGAGAAGAGAAAGAGAGACAGCAGAGAAGAGAAAGAGAGACAGCAGAGAAGAGAAAGAGAGAGACAGCAGAGAAGAGAGAGAGAGAGAGAGAGAGAGAGAGAGAGAGAGAGAGAGAGAGAGAGAGAGAGAGAGAGAGAGAGAGAGAGCAGAGAAGAGAAAGAGAGACAGCAGAGAAGAGAGAGAGAGACAGCAGAGAAGAGAGAGAGAGACAGCAGAGAAGAGAGAGAGACAGCAGAGAAGAGAAAGAGAGACAGCAGAGAAGAGAGAGAGAGAGAGAGAGAGAGAGAGAGAGACAGCAGAGAAGAGAGAGAGAGAGACAGCAGAGAAGAGAAAGAGAGAGACAGCAGAGAAGAGAAAGAGAGAGACAGCAGAGAAGAGAGAGAGAGACAGCCAGCAGAGAAGAGAAAGAGACAGCCAGCAGAGAAGAGAAAGAGACAGCCAGCAGAGAAGAGAGAGAGAGAGAGACAGCAGAGAAGAGAAAGAGACAGCCAGCAGAGAAGAGAGAGAGAGAGACAGCAGAGAAGAGAGAGAGAGAGACAGCAGAGAAGAGAGAGAGAGAGACAGCAGAGAAGAGAGAGAGAGAGACAGCAGAGAAGAGAAAGAGAGAGACAGCAGAGAAGAGAAAGAGAGAGACAGCAGAGAAGAGAAAGAGAGAGACAGCAGAGAAGAGAAAGAGACAGCCAGCAGAGAAGAGAAAGAGACAGCCAGCAGAGAAGAGAGACAGCAGAGAAGAGAAAGAGAGACAGCAGAGAAGAGAAAGAGAGAGACAGCAGAGAAGAGAAAGAGAGAGACAGCAGAGAAGAGAAAGAGAGACAGCAGAGAAGAGAAAGAGAGACAGCAGAGAAGAGAAAGAGAGACACAGCAGAGAAGAGAGACAGCAGAGAAGAGAAAGAGAGACAGCAGAGAAGAGAAAGAGAGACAGCAGAGAAGAGAAAGAGAGACAGCAGAGAAGAGAAAGAGAGACAGCAGAGAAGAGAAAGAGAGAAAGAGAGAGAGACAGCAGAGAAGAGAGAGAGAGACAGCAGAGAAGAGAGAGAGACAGCAGAGAAGAGAGAGAGAGAGACAGCAGAGAAGAGAGAGAGACAGCAGAGAAGAGAGAGAGAGAGACAGCAGAGAAGAGAGAGAGAGAGACAGCAGAGAAGAGAGAGAGAGAGACAGCAGAGAAGAGAGAGAGAGAGACAGCAGAGAAGAGAGAGAGAGAGACAGCAGAGAAGAGAAAGAGAGAGACAGCAGAGAAGAGAAAGAGAGAGACAGCAGAGAAGAGAGACAGCAGAGAAGAGAAAGAGAGACAGCAGAGAAGAGAAAGAGAGACAGCAGAGAAGAGAAAGAGAGACAGCAGAGAAGAGAAAGAGAGAGACAGCAGAGAAGAGAAAGAGAGACAGCAGAGAAGAGAAAGAGAGAGACAGCAGAGAAGAGAGACAGCAAAGAAGAGAGACAGCAAAGAAGAGAAAGAGAGACAGCAGAGAAGAGAAAGAGAGACAGCAGAGAAGAGAGAGACACAGCAGAGAAGAGAGACAGCAAAGAAGAGAAAGAGAGACAGCAGAGAAGAGAAAGAGAGAGACAGCAGAGAAGAGAAAGAGAGAGACAGCAGAGAAGAGAAAGAGAGAGACAGCAGAGAAGAGAAAGAGAGAGACAGCAGAGAAGAGAAAGAGAGAGACAGCAGAGAAGAGAAAGAGAGACAGCAGAGAAGAGAAAGAGAGACAGCAGAGAAGAGAGAGAGAGAGACAGCAGAGAAGAGAAAGAGAGAGACAGCAGAGAAGAGAGAGAGAGAGACAGCAGAGAAGAGAAAGAGAGAGACAGCAGAGAAGAGAAAGAGAGACAGCAGAGAAGAGAGAGAGACAGCAGAGAAGAGAGAGAGAGACAGCAGAGAAGAGAGAGACAGCAGAGAAGAGAGAGAGAGACAGCAGAGAAGAGAGACAGCAAAGAAGAGAGACAGCAAAGAAGAGAAAGAGAGACAGCAGAGAAGAGAAAGAGACACAGCAGAGAAGAGACAGCAAAGAAGAGAAAGAGAGACAGCAGAGAAGAGAGAGAGAGACAGCAGAGAAGAGAGAGAGAGACAGCAGAGAAGAGAAAGAGAGACAGCAGAGAAGAGAAAGAGAGACAGCAGAGAAGAGAAAGAGAGACAGCAGAGAAGAGAGAGAGAGAGACAGCAGAGAAGAGAAAGAGAGACAGCAGAGAAGAGAAAGAGAGACAGCAGAGAAGAGAGAGAGAGACAGCAGAGAAGAGAGAGAGAGACAGCAGAGAAGAGAAAGAGAGACAGCAGAGAAGAGAAAGAGAGACAGCAGAGAAGAGAAAGAGAGAGACAGCAGAGAAGAGAAAGAGAGAGACAGCAGAGAAGAGAAAGAGAGAGACAGCAGAGAAGAGAAAGAGAGAGACAGCAGAGAAGAGAAAGAGAGACAGCAGAGAAGAGAAAGAGAGAGACAGCAGAGAAGAGAAAGAGAGAGACAGCAGAGAAGAGAGAGAGAGAGACAGCAGAGAAGAGAAAGAGAGAGACAGCAGAGAAGAGAAAGAGAGACAGCAGAGAAGAGAGAGAGACAGCAGAGAAGAGAGAGAGAGACAGCAGAGAAGAGAGAGACAGCAGAGAAGAGAGAGAGAGACAGCAGAGAAGAGAGACAGCAAAGAAGAGAGACAGCAAAGAAGAGAAAGAGAGACAGCAGAGAAGAGAAAGAGACACAGCAGAGAAGAGACAGCAAAGAAGAGAAAGAGAGACAGCAGAGAAGAGAGAGAGAGACAGCAGAGAAGAGAGAGAGAGACAGCAGAGAAGAGAAAGAGAGACAGCAGAGAAGAGAAAGAGAGACAGCAGAGAAGAGAGAGAGAGACAGGAGAGAAGAGAAAGAGAGAGACAGCAGAGAAGAGAGACAGAGAGAGACAGCAGAGAAGAGAGAGAGAGAGAGACAGCAGAGAAGAGAGAGAGAGAGACAGCAGAGAAGAGAGAGAGAGAGAGAGCAGAGAAGAGAGAGAGAGAGAGAGAGCAGAGAAGAGAGAGAGAGAGAGAGAGCAGAGAAGAGAAAGAGAGAGACAGCAGAGAAGAGAAAGAGAGAGACAGCAGAGAAGAGAGAGAGAGACAGCAGAGAAGAGAGAGAGAGACAGCAGAGAAGAGAGAGAGAGAGACAGCAGAGAAGAGAGAGAGAGAGACAGCAGAGAAGAGAAAGAGAGAGACAGCAGAGAAGAGAAAGAGAGAGACAGCAGAGAAGAGAAAGAGAGAGACAGCAGAGAAGAGAAAGAGAGAGACAGCAGAGAAGAGAAAGAGAGAGACAGCAGAGAAGAGAGAGAGAGAGAGAGAGAGACAGCAGAGAAGAGAGAGAGAGAGACAGCAGAGAAGAGAGAGAGAGAGAGAGACAGCAGAGAAGAGAGAGAGAGAGAGACAGCAGAGAAGAGAAAGAGAGACAGCAGAGAAGAGAAAGAGAGACAGCAGAGAAGAGAGAGACACAGCAGAGAAGAGAGACAGCAGAGAAGAGAAGAGAGAGACAGCAGAGAAGAGAAAGAGACAGCAGAGAAGAGAAAGAGAGAGACAGCAGAGAAGAGAAAGAGAGAGACAGCAGAGAAGAGAAAGAGAGAGACAGCAGAGAAGAGAAAGAGAGACAGCATAGAAGAGAGAGAGAGAGACAGCAGAGAAGAGAAAGAGAGAGACAGCAGAGAAGAGAGAGAGAGAGACAGCAGAGAAGAGAGAGAGAGAGACAGCAGAGAAGAGAGAGAGAGACAGCAGAGAAGAGAAAGAGAGACAGCAGAGAAGAGAGAGAGAGAGACAGCAGAGAAGAGAGAGAGAGAGAGAGACAGCAGAGAAGAGAGAGAGAGAGAGACAGCAGAGAAGAGAAAGAGAGAGACAGCAGAGAAGAGAGAGAGAGAGACAGCAGAGAAGAGAAAGAGAGAGACAGCAGAGAAGAGAAAGAGAGAGACAGCAGAGAAGAGAAAGAGAGAGAGAGACAGCAGAGAAGAGAAAGAGAGAGAGAGACAGCAGAGAAGAGAAAGAGAGAGAGAGACAGCAGAGAAGAGAGAGAGAGAGACAGCAGAGAAGAGAGAGAGAGAGACAGCAGAGAAGAGAGAGAGAGAGAGACAGCAGAGAAGAGAAAGAGAGACAGCAGAGAAGAGAAAGAGAGACAGCAGAGAAGAGAAAGAGAGAGACAGCAGAGAAGAGAAAGAGAGACAGCAGAGAAGAGAGACAGCAAAGAAGAGAAAGAGACACAGCAGAGAAGAGAAAGAGAGACAGCAGAGAAGAGAAAGAGAGACAGCAGAGAAGAGAAAGAGAGAGACAGCAGAGAAGAGAAAGAGAGAGACAGCAGAGAAGAGAGAGAGAGAGAGAGAGAGAGAGAGAGAGAGAGAGAGAGAGAGAGAGAGACAGCAGAGAAGAGAAAGAGAGACAGCAGAGAAGAGAGAGAGAGAGACAGCAGAGAAGAGAGAGAGAGACAGCAGAGAAGAGAAAGAGAGAGACAGCAGAGAAGAGAGAGAGAGAGACAGCAGAGAAGAGAGAGACAGCAGAGAAGAGAGAGAGAGAGACAGCAGAGAAGAGAGAGAGACAGCAGAGAAGAGAAAGAGAGAGACAGCAGAGAAGAGAAAGAGACAGCAGAGAAGAGAGAGAGAGAGACAGCAGAGAAGAGAGAGAGAGAGACAGCAGAGAAGAGAGAGACACAGCAGAGAAGAGAGACAGCAAAGAAGAGAGACAGCAAAGAAGAGAAAGAGACAGCAGAGAAGAGAAAGAGAGACAGCAGAGAAGAGAAAGAGAGACAGCAGAGAAGAGAAAGAGAGACAGCAGAGAAGAGAAAGAGAGAGACAGCAGAGAAGAGAGAGAGAGAGAGACAGCAGAGAAGAGAGAGAGAGAGAGACAGCAGAGAAGAGAGAGAGAGAGACAGCAGAGAAGAGAGAGAGAGAGAGAGACAGCAGAGAAGAGAGAGAGAGAGAGAGACAGCAAAGAAGAGAAAGAGAGACAGCAGAGAAGAGAAAGAGAGACAGCAGAGAAGAGAAAGAGAGAGACAGCAGAGAAGAGAAAGAGAGAGACAGCAGAGAAGAGAAAGAGAGAGACAGCAGAGAAGAGAAAGAGAGAGACAGCAGAGAAGAGAAAGAGAGACAGCAGAGAAGAGAGAGAGAGAGACAGCAGAGAAGAGAAAGAGAGAGACAGCAGAGAAGAGAGAGAGAGAGACAGCAGAGAAGAGAAAGAGAGAGACAGCAGAGAAGAGAAAGAGAGACAGCAGAGAAGAGAGAGAGACAGCAGAGAAGAGAGAGAGAGACAGCAGAGAAGAGAGAGACAGCAGAGAAGAGAGAGAGAGACAGCAGAGAAGAGAGACAGCAAAGAAGAGAGACAGCAAAGAAGAGAAAGAGAGACAGCAGAGAAGAGAAAGAGACACAGCAGAGAAGAGACAGCAAAGAAGAGAAAGAGAGACAGCAGAGAAGAGAGAGAGAGACAGCAGAGAAGAGAGAGAGAGACAGCAGAGAAGAGAAAGAGAGACAGCAGAGAAGAGAAAGAGAGACAGCAGAGAAGAGAGAGAGAGACAGGAGAGAAGAGAAAGAGAGAGACAGCAGAGAAGAGAGACAGAGAGAGACAGCAGAGAAGAGAGAGAGAGAGAGACAGCAGAGAAGAGAGAGAGAGAGACAGCAGAGAAGAGAGAGAGAGAGAGAGCAGAGAAGAGAGAGAGAGAGAGAGAGCAGAGAAGAGAGAGAGAGAGACAGCAGAGAAGAGAAAGAGAGAGACAGCAGAGAAGAGAAAGAGAGAGACAGCAGAGAAGAGAAAGAGAGAGACAGCAGAGAAGAGAAAGAGAGACAGCAGAGAAGAGAAAGAGACACAGCAGAGAAGAGAGACAGCAGAGAAGAGAAAGAGAGACAGCAGAGAAGAGAAAGAGAGACAGCAGAGAAGAGAAAGAGAGACACAGCAGAGAAGAGAGAGACACAGCAGAGAAGAGAGAGACACAGCAGAGAAGAGAGAGAGAGAGAGAGAGAGAGAGAGAGAGAGAGAGCAGAGAAGAGAAAGAGAGACAGCAGAGAAGAGAAAGAGACACAGCAGAGAAGAGACACAGCAGAGAAGAGAAAGAGAGACAGCAGAGAAGAGAAAGAGAGACAGCAGAGAAGAGAAAGAGAGAGACAGCAGAGAAGAGAGAGAGAGAGAGAGAGAGAGAGAGAGAGAGAGAGAGAGAGAGAGAGAGAGCAGAGAAGAGAAAGAGAGACAGCAGAGAAGAGAGAGAGAGACAGCAGAGAAGAGAGAGAGAGACAGCAGAGAAGAGAGAGAGACAGCAGAGAAGAGAAAGAGAGACAGCAGAGAAGAGAAAGAGAGACAGCAGAGAAGAGAGAGAGAGAGAGAGAGAGAGAGAGAGAGACAGCAGAGAAGAGAAAGAGACACAGCAGAGAAGAGAAAGAGACACAGCAGAGAAGAGAAAGAGACACAGCAGAGAAGAGAAAGAGACACAGCAGAGAAGAGACACAGCAGAGAAGAGAAAGAGAGACAGCAGAGAAGAGAAAGAGAGACAGCAGAGAAGAGAAAGAGAGAGACAGCAGAGAAGAGAGAGAGAGAGAGAGAGAGAGAGAGAGAGAGAGAGAGAGAGAGAGAGAGAGAGAGAGAGAGAGAGAGAGAGAGCAGAGAAGAGAAAGAGAGACAGCAGAGAAGAGAGAGAGAGACAGCAGAGAAGAGAGAGAGAGACAGCAGAGAAGAGAGAGAGACAGCAGAGAAGAGAAAGAGAGACAGCAGAGAAGAGAGAGAGAGAGAGAGAGAGAGAGACAGCAGAGAAGAGAGAGAGAGAGACAGCAGAGAAGAGAAAGAGAGAGACAGCAGAGAAGAGAAAGAGAGAGACAGCAGAGAAGAGAGAGAGAGACAGCCAGCAGAGAAGAGAAAGAGACAGCCAGCAGAGAAGAGAAAGAGACAGCCAGCAGAGAAGAGAGAGAGAGAGACAGCAGAGAAGAGAAAGAGACAGCCAGCAGAGAAGAGAGAGAGAGAGACAGCAGAGAAGAGAGAGAGAGAGACAGCAGAGAAGAGAGAGAGAGAGACAGCAGAGAAGAGAGAGAGAGAGACAGCAGAGAAGAGAAAGAGAGAGACAGCAGAGAAGAGAAAGAGAGAGACAGCAGAGAAGAGAAAGAGAGAGACAGCAGAGAAGAGAAAGAGACAGCCAGCAGAGAAGAGAAAGAGACAGCCAGCAGAGAAGAGAGACAGCAGAGAAGAGAAAGAGAGACAGCAGAGAAGAGAAAGAGAGAGACAGCAGAGAAGAGAAAGAGAGAGACAGCAGAGAAGAGAAAGAGAGACAGCAGAGAAGAGAAAGAGAGACAGCAGAGAAGAGAAAGAGAGACACAGCAGAGAAGAGAGACAGCAGAGAAGAGAAAGAGAGACAGCAGAGAAGAGAAAGAGAGACAGCAGAGAAGAGAAAGAGAGACAGCAGAGAAGAGAAAGAGAGAAAGAGAGAGAGACAGCAGAGAAGAGAGAGAGAGACAGCAGAGAAGAGAGAGAGACAGCAGAGAAGAGAGAGAGAGAGACAGCAGAGAAGAGAGAGAGACAGCAGAGAAGAGAGAGAGAGAGACAGCAGAGAAGAGAGAGAGAGAGACAGCAGAGAAGAGAGAGAGAGAGACAGCAGAGAAGAGAGAGAGAGAGACAGCAGAGAAGAGAGAGAGAGAGACAGCAGAGAAGAGAAAGAGAGAGACAGCAGAGAAGAGAAAGAGAGAGACAGCAGAGAAGAGAGACAGCAGAGAAGAGAAAGAGAGACAGCAGAGAAGAGAAAGAGAGACAGCAGAGAAGAGAAAGAGAGACAGCAGAGAAGAGAAAGAGAGAGACAGCAGAGAAGAGAGAGAGAGAGAGACAGCAGAGAAGAGAAAGAGAGAGACAGCAGAGAAGAGAGACAGCAAAGAAGAGAGACAGCAAAGAAGAGAAAGAGAGACAGCAGAGAAGAGAAAGAGAGACAGCAGAGAAGAGAGAGACACAGCAGAGAAGAGAGACAGCAAAGAAGAGAAAGAGAGACAGCAGAGAAGAGAAAGAGAGACAGCAGAGAAGAGAAAGAGAGAGACAGCAGAGAAGAGAAAGAGAGAGACAGCAGAGAAGAGAAAGAGAGAGACAGCAGAGAAGAGAAAGAGAGAGACAGCAGAGAAGAGAAAGAGAGACAGCAGAGAAGAGAAAGAGAGACAGCAGAGAAGAGAGAGAGAGAGACAGCAGAGAAGAGAAAGAGAGAGACAGCAGAGAAGAGAGAGAGAGAGACAGCAGAGAAGAGAAAGAGAGAGACAGCAGAGAAGAGAAAGAGAGACAGCAGAGAAGAGAGAGAGACAGCAGAGAAGAGAGAGAGAGACAGCAGAGAAGAGAGAGACAGCAGAGAAGAGAGAGAGAGACAGCAGAGAAGAGAGACAGCAAAGAAGAGAGACAGCAAAGAAGAGAAAGAGAGACAGCAGAGAAGAGAAAGAGACACAGCAGAGAAGAGACAGCAAAGAAGAGAAAGAGAGACAGCAGAGAAGAGAGAGAGAGACAGCAGAGAAGAGAGAGAGAGACAGCAGAGAAGAGAAAGAGAGACAGCAGAGAAGAGAAAGAGAGACAGCAGAGAAGAGAAAGAGAGAGACAGCAGAGAAGAGAGAGAGAGAGACAGCAGAGAAGAGAAAGAGAGACAGCAGAGAAGAGAAAGAGAGACAGCAGAGAAGAGAGAGACACAGCAGAGAAGAGAGACAGCAAAGAAGAGAAAGAGAGACAGCAGAGAAGAGAAAGAGAGAGACAGCAGAGAAGAGAAAGAGAGAGACAGCAGAGAAGAGAAAGAGAGAGACAGCAGAGAAGAGAAAGAGAGAGACAGCAGAGAAGAGAAAGAGAGACAGCAGAGAAGAGAGAGAGAGAGACAGCAGAGAAGAGAAAGAGAGAGACAGCAGAGAAGAGAGAGAGAGAGACAGCAGAGAAGAGAAAGAGAGAGACAGCAGAGAAGAGAAAGAGAGACAGCAGAGAAGAGAGAGAGACAGCAGAGAAGAGAGAGAGAGACAGCAGAGAAGAGAGAGACAGCAGAGAAGAGAGAGAGAGACAGCAGAGAAGAGAGACAGCAAAGAAGAGAGACAGCAAAGAAGAGAAAGAGAGACAGCAGAGAAGAGAAAGAGACACAGCAGAGAAGAGACAGCAAAGAAGAGAAAGAGAGACAGCAGAGAAGAGAGAGAGAGACAGCAGAGAAGAGAGAGAGAGACAGCAGAGAAGAGAAAGAGAGACAGCAGAGAAGAGAAAGAGAGACAGCAGAGAAGAGAGAGAGAGACAGGAGAGAAGAGAAAGAGAGAGACAGCAGAGAAGAGAGACAGAGAGAGACAGCAGAGAAGAGAGAGAGAGAGAGACAGCAGAGAAGAGAGAGAGAGAGACAGCAGAGAAGAGAGAGAGAGAGAGAGCAGAGAAGAGAGAGAGAGAGAGAGAGCAGAGAAGAGAGAGAGAGAGAGAGCAGAGAAGAGAAAGAGAGAGACAGCAGAGAAGAGAAAGAGAGAGACAGCAGAGAAGAGAGAGAGAGACAGCAGAGAAGAGAGAGAGAGACAGCAGAGAAGAGAGAGAGAGAGACAGCAGAGAAGAGAGAGAGAGAGACAGCAGAGAAGAGAAAGAGAGAGACAGCAGAGAAGAGAAAGAGAGAGACAGCAGAGAAGAGAAAGAGAGAGACAGCAGAGAAGAGAAAGAGAGAGACAGCAGAGAAGAGAAAGAGAGAGACAGCAGAGAAGAGAGAGAGAGAGAGAGAGAGACAGCAGAGAAGAGAGAGAGAGAGAGACAGCAGAGAAGAGAGAGAGAGAGAGAGACAGCAGAGAAGAGAGAGAGAGAGAGACAGCAGAGAAGAGAAAGAGAGACAGCAGAGAAGAGAAAGAGAGACAGCAGAGAAGAGAGAGACACAGCAGAGAAGAGAGACAGCAGAGAAGAGAAAGAGAGAGACAGCAGAGAAGAGAAAGAGACAGCAGAGAAGAGAAAGAGAGAGACAGCAGAGAAGAGAAAGAGAGAGACAGCAGAGAAGAGAAAGAGAGAGACAGCAGAGAAGAGAAAGAGAGACAGCATAGAAGAGAGAGAGAGAGACAGCAGAGAAGAGAAAGAGAGAGACAGCAGAGAAGAGAGAGAGAGAGACAGCAGAGAAGAGAGAGAGAGAGACAGCAGAGAAGAGAGAGAGAGACAGCAGAGAAGAGAAAGAGAGACAGCAGAGAAGAGAGAGAGAGAGACAGCAGAGAAGAGAGAGAGAGAGAGAGACAGCAGAGAAGAGAGAGAGAGAGAGACAGCAGAGAAGAGAAAGAGAGAGACAGCAGAGAAGAGAGAGAGAGAGACAGCAGAGAAGAGAAAGAGAGAGACAGCAGAGAAGAGAAAGAGAGAGAGAGACAGCAGAGAAGAGAAAGAGAGAGAGAGACAGCAGAGAAGAGAAAGAGAGAGAGAGACAGCAGAGAAGAGAGAGAGAGAGACAGCAGAGAAGAGAGAGAGAGAGACAGCAGAGAAGAGAGAGAGAGAGACAGCAGAGAAGAGAGAGAGAGAGAGACAGCAGAGAAGAGAAAGAGAGACAGCAGAGAAGAGAAAGAGAGACAGCAGAGAAGAGAAAGAGAGAGACAGCAGAGAAGAGAAAGAGAGACAGCAGAGAAGAGAGACAGCAAAGAAGAGAAAGAGACACAGCAGAGAAGAGAAAGAGAGACAGCAGAGAAGAGAAAGAGAGACAGCAGCGAAGAGAAAGAGAGAGACAGCAGAGAAGAGAAAGAGAGAGACAGCAGAGAAGAGAGAGAGAGAGAGAGAGAGAGAGAGAGAGAGAGAGAGAGAGAGAGAGACAGCAGAGAAGAGAAAGAGAGACAGCAGAGAAGAGAGAGAGAGAGACAGCAGAGAAGAGAGAGAGAGACAGCAGAGAAGAGAAAGAGAGAGACAGCAGAGAAGAGAGAGAGAGAGAGAGAGAGACAGCAGAGAAGAGAGAGACAGCAGAGAAGAGAGAGAGAGAGACAGCAGAGAAGAGAGAGAGACAGCAGAGAAGAGAAAGAGAGAGACAGCAGAGAAGAGAAAGAGACAGCAGAGAAGAGAGAGAGAGAGACAGCAGAGAAGAGAGAGAGAGAGACAGCAGAGAAGAGAGAGACACAGCAGAGAAGAGAGACAGCAAAGAAGAGAGACAGCAAAGAAGAGAAAGAGACAGCAGAGAAGAGAAAGAGAGACAGCAGAGAAGAGAAAGAGAGACAGCAGAGAAGAGAAAGAGAGACAGCAGAGAAGAGAAAGAGAGACAGCAGAGAAGAGAAAGAGAGAGACAGCAGAGAAGAGAGAGAGAGAGAGACAGCAGAGAAGAGAGAGAGAGAGAGACAGCAGAGAAGAGAGAGAGAGAGACAGCAGAGAAGAGAGAGAGAGAGAGAGACAGCAGAGAAGAGAGAGAGAGAGAGAGACAGCAGAGAAGAGAGAGAGAGAGAGAGACAGCAGAGAAGAGAGAGAGAGAGAGAGACAGCAGAGAAGAGAGAGAGAGAGAGAGACAGCAGAGAAGAGAGAGAGAGAGAGACAGCAGAGAAGAGAGAGAGAGAGAGAGACAGCAGAGAAGAGAGAGAGAGTATTAAAGGACAGTAAACAGCTCGAAGCGAACAGGTCCGTTAAAACACAGATTTCCTCCGGTTTTTTCTGGAAACACTGAATCGATTTTATCTTTAAAATGATTTTAAAACGTCCAGAAGTCTGTAAACGTGTGAAACCCGCAGCGGCGGACGCGGCGACGGGAATATAAGCGGCTGTTTTTGCTCTGTGGCCAAACTCATGTTAGCCTGTTAGCCAGTTAGCTTTCGAGCACCAACAGAGGCAGAAAACCGCCTCCTTCAGACGGACTTACCCGTTTCCTTGGCCAGGTGATAAAACTTGTCTTTTCTGGTTTTTCCGACTTTTAATTTTTTGCCCATGTTTACGATCCGCGACTTCCAGCTAATCTGCAGAGGCTTCTCGGCGAGGCGACACACGTGGGGCGCAGCGGCGCGGAGATATGGCGTCACCCTCGCTCAGGGCTCTGTTCCAAACGGCATGCTGTGTACTTGTACCCCACCTAGTGCGCTTAGCAAGAACAAGGGCTTGTCGTGTAAACAGGCCAGATCGCCAGGACTCAGCACATATAAACCCCTCTGTGCTGTGCGGAGCCCCGCTGGTGACATCCTGTATAAATAAAAAATAAGGCATGGGAATAAGATGATTAAGTTGCGGCCACAACTTAGTGAAGTGTGGGAACGAGATACTAATGTGTGGCCACGGCTTAGTAAACCACAATCTTGTTACCACGCCTTACTAAGTCGTGGCCACGCGATAGGATCTCGTTCCCACGTGTTAATAAGGCGTGGCCACTCGATACTTTTTATTTCTACAGGATGTCATCAGCGGGGCTCCGTCGTGTTGGTCCTCTAATAAGTGAATTCTAATAAGAAGCAGCGTGTGGCGCTCAGTCAGTCAGTCAGTCAGTCAGTCAGTCAGTCAGTGAGTGGAAGGATATTATGAAGGGGGTTATTGAGCTTCGAGGTCCTAATGCGTAGTATGCTGTGATCTCATTCCCACGACTTATTAAGTTGTGGGCACGAATTAACTATCTCGTTTCCATGCCTGACTAAGTCGTGGGCACGACATAACTATCCCATTCCCATGCCTTACTAAGTTGTGGCCACGCATTATTTTTATTTAAGCAGGAAGTCACCAGAGAGGCTCCGTAGCCCAAAAACCGCAACCTGTGACTAGAAATATTTGTTAGTGACTTTACAGACAAATAAACCCAAACTTGCTTGTAATAAACACCTCGGTGTCGCTGCTGGACTGAGAACAGTCCAGCCCCCAAAAACATCCAGCCAACAGCGTCCACTGATGAAGGACTAGATGACCAACATAAACTGTGCAGCAGCAGATGAGCTGTCGTCTCTGACTTTACATCTACAAGGTGGACCGACAAGGTAGAGTGTCTAATAGAGTGGACAGTGAGTGGACACAGTGTTTAAAAATTATAAAATATATATACACACACACACATTAACAAAGTCGTGGTACTTTATTCTCTAGCTGTTGTCAGCCACACACACACACACACACACACACACACACACCCACACACACCCAGAATAATCAGAAGTTTAGATAACGATAAAATAAGATGCATTTTTGCCCTTAAGTGGATGATGAGGTTAGTTGATCCCCAGGGCTGACAGTCCATGACTGAGGTGTCCTTGAGCAAGACACCTAACCCCCAACTGCTCCCCGGGCGCCGTGGATAGGGCTGCCCACCGCTCCGGGTAAGTGTGCTCACTGCCCCCTAGTGTGTGTGTGTGTGTGTGTGTGTGTGTGTGTTTCACTGCACGGATGGGTTAAATGCAGATGTCTAATTCCACGGTGTGCGAACAGAGACAAATGGTTCTGATTTCGATTTTATTCTGAGGACTTTAGGGCGCAAGTGAACTCGCGCTTATTGGAGCGCAGCCACGGCGTGTCCGCGACATCAGCGGGGCATCTTTATGTAGATGTTTTGCCGACATTCAGCGTTTTTTTTCTGCTGTATGTGTTTCTATAAGACCACAGAAGATGTTGTGGCCGCGAATGCAGTGAAATGATGCGCGGGCCGCGCTCTCCTGCGGGCGGGTCGACGCCGTGACGCGATCAGTGCGCGTTCCTCGTGGAAGTCTCCAGATAAACATGGCGGCGTGCATGAGGCTGTGGGCTCCGTACCGACGGGCGGTCAGCAGCCACGCTCACGGCTTCAGCGCGCAGGTCAGAGCCCTGTTCCGGAGCCAGACACCCGGCCAGAGTGGGTGCAGCTCCAGCCGATCATATGCGTACGGCTTGGGCGGAGGGTCGCCGCGCGGCGTCGCGCCGGGGATCGGGACGTGGAGGCGGGTGTCCGCTGCGCTGCCCCGCGGCAGAGACGCTCCAGGACTCGGCTGGTTTGTCAGTTGCGACCGCCGGGGCTTCGCGATGGGGAACAGGGGCAGCGGAGCCGGCGGGCTGTCTGGGGAAGACGGAGCAGAGAGCGGGGGGGCTGGCGAGGACGATGCAGGCGAGGATGGAGCTGGAGGCGGCTACGGAGCTCCTCAGATGACCGCTTTGACACCCATGATGGTGCCCGAGGTTTTCCCCAACGTGCCGCTGATCGCGGTCGCCAGGAACCCCGTCTTCCCCCGGTTCATCAAGATCATCGAGGTGGGCCACCAGACCCCTGAAATAAAGCCACTGGTACACTCAGAAAGGGGAGCTGTGAGAGGCACTCGCTTCTGACGAGGCTTACTGCCTCTGAAAGTTACCTGGCTTTAAGGTTCAGGCTTAAATATCTTTATATTTGAGTTATATGACTTTATCATTTCCAGTGATCCAAACTAAAACAGCAAGGGAAGGTTAACATGAACAGCCCAGAGACTCTTACTGGTCCAGCTGAGCTGGCAGTGCCTCCCCTTTCCAAGTCTGAGTTAGGTCAGCTTCTCATTGGATGATCTGACCCAATAAACCTGTTCAAGCTCACCTGCCTTTAACCTGAAGGTCAAATGCAGAGGTGGACCAAGTACACGAACCATGTACATGAGTTAAAGTAGAGACCCACAAGGTAAAATATTCCTACAGTGAAAGTAGAAGTTCCTCCCTTTAGACCTCCAACTTGAGTAAAAGTACTAAAGTATTTCCCTTCAAATGTACTAAAAGTACCTTAAAAGTACTAAAAGAGTAATTCAGGCTCTGATCTGGTCCTGTTATCATTTTTATAACCAGACTGGCTTCATGAACTCATTTCAGGTGAAAGTCCTCCAGCGTCTCTCTTGGTAAACCAGTCTTTTAATAGAACGTCATTAATTAGTGACGCTGACGTCTATTAAAATGATCAGAAGCACAAAACACTGAAGGTAAACAGTTTCCATCAGGGAGAACCGAGTGGCTCTGAAATCACTTTTTACACACAAGCAAAGTTTCAGTTTCAGATTTATTTACAACTTAGTTCCAAGTTTAAGTTGAATAAAAACTGGCTTTAAACTCAGGATCACAGATGAGCTCCTTTACTATGTTGATCTGTAGGCGTCTGTTCATAAACATAAACCAGCCCAAACTCATTTACTATAAAATGAAATGGTGTTTGTAGAAATTCAGAAAAAAGCCGCGTCAGTCTCGACTGCATATGTGGACATATTTCTATATTGAGCTCTATTTACACAAAGTTAGGTTAGTTCATCATTTATGTTGAACAGACTCTCCCAAAGTTTTACGCTGCTGCGCTGACGTTGAACCGCGTGCTGCACTGGGTCGGTATGACCAACAGGTCAAAACCAGCTCTAAACAAAGTGACCGCTGGGCCCTGATTGGTGCTCTGGCTTTGCGCTTCTTTCGTTTTGACATGTTACGTTTTTATACACACAGAAACCAAAAGGAACGACAGATTTCTCAAAATGTAGGAGGAAAAAGTCGGATATTAGACTCTGAAATGTAGTGGAGTGAAAGGAAAAAGTCGCCCAGAACGGAGAAACTTCAGTACAGATACACCAAAAATACTAAAGTACAGAAACTAATTACATTTACTCAGTTACTGTCCACCACTGGTCAAATGCAGCCAAACTTGTGTAAAAAGAATGAATGAAAAATTCCAAAACTAGGAGTTAAACCAACAAAACCACTAAACATGCTGGGAGGAACTGATCTAAATAAATTTAACCAAACTCCTTTTATCTAAACAGCTGAGGCCTGATGCAAGACACAGTAAAGTTTAGTAGGTTTCCATTCGTAAATGTAAAAGACGAGTAAAGCAAACCCCAAGTGTAAGTGCAGTTTTACAGCGTGTGACAGTGTGGGGCTCGGCGATACATCAGTCTAACGATGTATCGTGATATTGACACAGTGATATTGCCCTCCAGTGTTGGGCGATATGGCTCAGGTATAATGAAGACGCTATGCATTGTGATATTTCGCTCTTCTGAGGTTTGATAAGTTTGACTAGACAGAAATGGACCAGCATTAGTGCAGCACTAAAAAGCTAAAGTGATTTTTATGTTTATTTTAACTCCTCAAATGGCCAGGGCTCGCCAGCAGGCCCCAAGTTTTATTACACACTTCTGTAACCCAAGAATAGTTCAACCAGTCCACACTGTAGTCGCTGAATAACGAGCCTTATTATGTAATAAGCCGGAGATGTTCAGGGGTTAAGCGGGATTGACGTTGAGGTCACTCTCTTTGCATTGAAAAGTGCAATTTGTCAGTGTTCGTAGGTACAAGTACTGGTGACGTTCACAGGTTGATCAGAAAAGTCCTAATTTATCGCAAAAATGATAATTTGGCAACATTTTGGAGATGTATTTGATGGATGATTTTTGGGAATATATCTGCAGTGCTTGGATATTAGGTCATCTTAGATATTCCAATCCTTAAAGAACCTTTTGTGGCATTGTTAGCTGTTCCTCAGGGATTTGGTGTTGGATGCCAGTCTTATCTTCACAGCATTTAACTGGCTCAAAACTACTGTCCCAACATGCTTCCTGGAGTCAGCGCCTATAGGAATTACATAATATGGAATAAATAGCACAGAATTTTAGACTGCAGAGTAGCATTGCAAAGGTGTGGAAAATTACAGATAAATTTCCAGTAAATTATGGGTAGCTTTCCACGGGAACTTTGGAAATATTCCAAAATGTAAACGTTCCATTTAAATTTTGGGAACTTTGGGAATTTATTGGAATTAGTAGGAAATATTGGATCATTTAAAGGAACTATATCATACACGATCATCAATGTACCATATTTTTTTTTTGTCAACAGCAGACATGGAAGGCATAACAGTACAAATAATTGTAATTACCCATAATTTCCCAACTTTGAAAATTCCTGGAATTTTGCAACCCTAATAGAGAGGCAGAAATTTGTTAGAAGATGGACTCCAGTAATGCCAGTAAGGCTCTGAGAACATCATATAATTAAATTTGAATAGGTAGGAGGCGTCAGTCCCCTGGTTCCCTTACATCCCCTCCCCTTCCATTTAAAACTTATTTTAAATGTGTTGTTAGTCACTGATGAATATGTGCCAACATCAGTGTGAACGTATGTATATCTGTACAAATCGCTGTTGGAGCAAAACCTTGTATCTCCAATGGAGATACATTTTTGTTGTTTTTCAGTTTTTGACATAATTTGAAAAGACCTGTTGGTCTTTACATTGCGTGCAAATTTCATGATGAATGGGCCAAAAGAAACGGCCCAAAATGACTTGGCAAAAAGTCTGGTTCCATTGACTTGCATTAAAAGTAAAGTGAGTTTTTTCCTTTTCCTGTAAAGTTACCCTTTTGGAGTTATCGTTTTTCTTCCGACAAAAGCAATACGTTCCCCACATTCTAGGGCCTGACTGTGAAGTGGGGAATCTTTTTGTGATCCTGTAGTAAACAATAAGCTTAAAACAAAAAGAATTGCAAAAAAAAAAGCTTATACTTTGCTGCAAAAATGAATGGGCACAGTCTAAGACCAGAGATATCTGTAAAGATTCATTTTCTGTGCTTAAAAAAAGTTAAAAAGTAACGATTTCTACGGTCAGCATGTTGTTTGGACCCACCAACCTCCTTCAATACAACCTAAAGTTCAGCCAGTGAATATATCTGTGATATAATGCTCATAAAATTGATTATTTTCATTCGGATTACTGCATTTTGTACATGATACCCAGAACGGGATAACTGCGGCGTATGAAACCTACAAGGTGCTTTAGATTGTCTGTAAATAAATAGTAAGATAGCATTCATATCGTCTAGCACTCTGCGCCGGTGCCAGTCTACTTGTTTCACTGCGGTCAGGATGAACATATTCACTGTGGCAGAATGGCTCATAATGGGATGTTTGCTGGCCGTTTCATCATCCACTAACCCCTGCAACGCTGTCTAAATGGGCTCCCCCACTAATCTTTGTTGGTGAACAATGAGAAAAGGTAGAGAGCATTTCTAAAGGGGGTTTTCTCTGAGCTGCTTTTCACTCGTTTGCTTAGAAAGCACTCTGGGAATCCACCAATATGGATATCTCAGGAGATGTTTAGTAATATATCACCAGAACCATGAAGGCAGCACATCTGTTAGTCTACTTTTTAAATGCTAGGGTTTGATTAAAGATGTTGTCCAGTATCTTCAACTTTTTAAAAGTGGTTTGGTGAGACATTTCATAAAGTGCATGCTTCTAAAGTAAGACCCAGCACAATAATGACCTCCCATAGGCTTCTGCTGGGCATAGAAAACTGGAAAAAATGTACAAATTTTATTAAACATTGAACTGTTGACCTATAACCTGTTCTGCACACCTTCTCCAGGTGAAGAATAAGCAGCTGATGGATCTGCTGAGGAGAAAAGTACGACTCGCTCAGCCCTACGCTGGCGTCTTCCTGAAGAAGGATGATGGGTGAGTGGGTCGAGTCAGATAAACATTCATTTAAAGTGGCCTTGAATGTGGTGTAGCTGAGATCCACTTGACCACTTCATCTTTCCTGTCTGTGGTCAGCGATGAGTCAGATGTGGTGGAGAGTTTGGACGCTGTCTACAACACGGGGACTTTTGTTCAGATCCATGAGATGCAAGACCTCGGCGACAAACTGCGCATGATTGTGATGGGACACAGGAGGTAACACCAAGTTTTACTTACCATAGTCCAAATTATTATTATTAATTATGAACCCATTCAAAACCAGAGGGCCTCCGACTGTTTCAGAGGGAACTTCCTTAAAATCGTCTCTAAAGGGCAGTCGTGGGCTGGAGGTTAGGGATCTGGCCCTGTGACCGGAAGGTTGCTGGTTCGATCCCCAGGCCCGACAGTCCATGACTAAGGTGTCCTTGAGCAAGACACCTAACCCCCAACTGCTCCCTGGGCGCCGTGGATAGGGCTGCCCACCTCTCCGGGCAAGTGTGCTCACTGCCCCCTAGTGTGTGTGTTCACTGGTGTGTATGTGGTGTTTCACTTCACGGAAGGGTTAATTTCCCCGTTTGTGGGATCAAAAAAGTATCACTTAACTTAAAAGTGTCATAAATTGGAGCAGAGCGATTATGAGGACTGGCTCGTTTATTATAACCTGTTTATTATGTGCTGCGTTTGGTAAGCATAGTGCTGCTGTTGGAAGAAAACCTTGTATCTCTGTTTTTGTTGTTTTTTCAGTTTTTAACATAATTTGAAGATGTCTGTTGCCCCTTACATTGTGTGTAAATTTCATGATGAATAGACTAAATGAAATGACCCAAAATGACTTGGAAAAATATCTGGTTCCATTGACTTACATTAAACGTAAAGTAGGTGGTTACCATGTTATCCTAGGTGGTTGCTAGGGTGTTCCTAGGTGGTTGCTAGGGTGTTCCTAGGTGGTTGCCATGTTATCCTAGGTGGTTGCTAGGGTGGTGGTAGGTGGTCCTAGGTGTTTACTAGGGTGTTGCTAGGTAGTTGCCATTTTATCCTAGGTGGTTGAAATGTTATCCAAGTGGTTGCTAGTGTGTTGCTTGGTGGTTGGTGGGGTATCCCAGGTTACTGTTTGGATGCTGCTCAGTGGTTGCTATGGTGTTGCAGGCTAGTTCACTTGGTTGCTAGGGTGTTGCAAGGTGGTTACTGTGATATACCAGGTGGTTGGTAGGGTGTTGATGGGTGGTTGCTGTAGTATCGCGGTTGCTTGCCAGGGTGTTGCTTGGTAGTTTCTAAGGTGTTTGCTATGATATTCCAGGTAGTTAGTAGGATGTTCTTAGGTGTTTGCATTGGTTTGTTTGTTTAAAGAACTTGCATCCGTTTTTAATTCATCATAGTTCATCATAATGAAACACGTAATGCTACTTAAGTTAGAGCTTGTACTCATTCTTGTTCAGGATCCGGATTACTAAGCAACTGGACGTTGACGTTGATGAGCCAGTGGACTCTGAAGGGGAGTCCAAGACGCCCCGGCGAAAGTCGAAGCGGAGCCGTAAGGACACGGGCAGTTTAGCGGATGCGATGGTTGAGAGAGTGCAGGACACTGAGTTTGTGGTAGAGGCCGTTCCTCTGCCAAACACCAACGAGGTGCTCATGGTGGAGGTGGACAATGTCATACACGAAGAGTTCCAGGTCACAGAAGAAGTCAAGGTACTGCTGCCTACTCTGGCTGCTGTGTGTGCTGTATTTGTTGTTCTTGTCTTTTGGATTAACTTTAATGTAACCAGCTCTGTGTTTGTGCTTCTAGGCTCTGACTGCGGAGATTGTTAAGACCATCCGTGATATCATTGCTTTGAACCCTCTCTACAGGTAATTTTATATCGTTAACCTAATTTTTAATTAAACAAAGAATGGTGTTCAACCTGTAGTATAGACAAATTATGACTAGACTGTATTGGCTTAAACCCATATCATAGTATAATTTCTGTTTAGGAAGGAAATAGTATGCTGTTGTGCAAAAAATTCATGCATCACAAAGTGAATAAATATTTTTATTTTCCATATAGGCTCACCAAAAAGAATCAAATATATCGCTGCTGTCGGAAGAAAACCTCGTATCTCCATTTTCTCCATTTTTTTGTATCTCGTATCCCTGTTATTCAGTTTTTGACATTGTTTGAAAATGCCTGTGGCTCTTTACATTATGTGTAAATTAATGAAGAATGGGCCAGAACAAATGATCCAAAATGACTTGGAAAAGTGTCTGGTTCCATTGATTTACACTAAGAGTAAAGTAGGTTTTTTCCTTCTGCTGTAAAGAGAATTTGGAGATACAAGGTTTTCTTCTGACAACAGCGATATATTAGATTCCTTAAAAAGCTCCTTGTGGTGCAGGTTAGTTGTAACAGTGGTCATTACTGCTTAACGCATTTCATACTCAGCTATGGGACTGTATGGTTACAGGCTAGTAGGTCAGGATAGAGTAGATTTTGAGCTGGGCTGGGTGTGAATTTTATAATTGGCAGTTTAGCCGAACGGTTAAGTTCCTCCCACTACCCACGAGAGGGAACTGTTCAAGCCCAGCGCACTGACACACTTGTTGAGCTTCCAACACAACAGTTAACCAAGTGTAATTGTCATTCTGGTGGGGTGCATGTTGGATAATTTGATCTGTTGATCTAGCCTGTATGATCTGGAAAACACACACACACACACACACATATATATATATATATATATATATATATATATATATATATATATATATATATATATATATATTTGTCAGGGTCGCGGGGGGGGGTGCTTGAGCCTATCCCAGCGGTCATCGGGCGGAAGGCAGGATACACCCTGGACGGGTCGCCAGTCCATCGCAAGGCAGACAGACAGACAGACAGTCACTCACACCCAGGGGCAATTTAGCATGTCCAATTAGTCTGACTGCATGTCTTTGGACTGTGGGAGGAAACCGGAGAACCTGGAGGAAACCCACGCAGACACGGGGAGAACATGCAAACTCCACACAGAGAGGACCCCGGTCACCCGGCTGGGGAATCGAACCCAGGCACAGTGTATAGTGTCATTGTACAGCTTGTATAGCAGAAGGTCATAGCATTGTATATTCAGAAGGTCACAGTACATGTTGGAATTCATGTTTCCCTCAATGAACCACAGCTGCCCAGTGCCGGCAGCACTCATGCAGCTCCAGTCCATGATGCTACCACCACCATGCTTCACTGTAGGCAAGAGACAGTTGTCTTGGTCCTCCTCACCAGGGCGCCACCACACATGCTGGACACCATCTGAGCCAAACAAGTTTATCTTGGTCTTGTCAGACCACAGGACATGGTTCCAGTAATCCATGTTCTTGGAGCAAACTGTTTGCAGACTTTCTTGTGTGTCAGCTTCAGAAGAGGCTTCCTTCAGGGACGACAGCCATCCAGACCAAGTTGATGCATCGTGCGATGTATGGTCTGAGCACTGACAGGCTGACCTCCCACTTCTTCAACCTACGCAGCAATGCTGGCAGCACTCAGGCGTCTGTTTTTTGAAGCCAACCTCTGGATATGACGCTGAACAAGTCCAGTCGTGAAATTTCCTCACTAGTAAATATTCCACAGTCAACTGTCAGTGGGATTATAACAAAGTGGAAGTGATTGGCAATGACAGCAACTCAGCCACGAAGTGGTCGGCTACGTAAAGTGACAGAGCGGGGTCAGCGGATGCTGAAGCGCATAGTGCGCAGAGGTCACCAACTTTCTGCAGAGTCAATCACTACAGACCTCCAAACTTCACGTGGCCCTCAGATTAGCTCAATAACAGCATAGAGAGCTTATGGAATGGGTTTCCATGGCTGAGCAGCTGCATCCAAGCGAGTTTGGTGTGGTAGAACTTGACTGGCCTGCACAGAGTCCTGACCTCAACCCGATAGATCACCTTTGGGATGAATAAGAGCGGAGACTGTGAGCCAGGCCTTCTTGTCCAACATCTCGTGTCTGACCTCACAAAAAATGGTCAAAAATTCCCATAAACACACTCCTAACCCTTGTGGAAAGCCTTCCCAGAAGAGTTAAAGCTGTTATAGCTGCTAAGGGTGGGCAGACATCGTATTAAACCCTATGGATTAAGAATGGGATGTCACTCAAGTTCATATGTGTGTGAAGGCAGACGACCGAATACTTTTGGCAGTGTAATGTATGTACTATGTATATTAGTATATATTATGTGTACATGAATCAGGACTGCAATTTTATGTGTGTGTGTGTGTGTGTGTGTTTATACAGGGAGTCTGTTCTGCAGATGATGCAGGCTGGACAGAGAGTAGTGGACAACCCTATTTACCTCAGTGACATGGGGGCTGCTCTAACTGGAGCAGAGTCACACGAGTTACAGGATGTTTTGGAGGAAACCAATGTAAGTGTTCACACTACAACTGCCAGAAATTCAGAAACTCTGGTGATAATTGTTATATTATCATTATTATCATTAGTCTTATGTGTGTTTGTCTTAATTTGATGAATATTATACTGTGTAATTGGCTGTATTCCCTGCCTCGTTAAAAAAATGACTGATAGAGTTGTTTTCCATGCATGTATGTTGTTTTTAGATACCCAAACGACTATACAAAGCCCTCTCGCTGCTGAAAAAAGAATATGAGCTGAGTAAACTGCAGCAGCGCCTTGGCAGAGAGGTAATTACACCCCACAACTCAGTCAGTCAGTTGGAAAGCTGAGTTAAGTCAGATTACTCCATACAGCGGAGCTGCTTTACAGCTGGATCTGAAACACTGCTAAACACATTCGGCTCTGATATCCAGACGCACTTGTTGAGCTGGATCAGATACGATTAGGGGTTGAACCCTTCCTACAGAAGCACCTGCATATTGTACAACACAATGATAAAAATTCTCTATACTTGGAGACAAACTTTGCATTTGGCAACACGATTGAAAATATTTCCCTCATTCAAATAATCTCTATATATCACTGCTGTTGGAACAAAACCTTGTATCACCAATTTGATCATTCGTCAGTTTTTGAAATGCCTGTTTCCCTTTACACTGAGTGTAAATTTCATGGTGAATGGACCAAAAGGTGGGGGGGAGGACTGGTTCCATAGACTTCCATTAAAAGTGAAGTGAGTTTTTTGCTTCTCCTGTAAAATTACCATTTTGGAGATGCAAGGTTTTGTTCCAACTGCAGCGATATGCACAGTCTTATTGATTTACTAGCATGTGTCTCTGCTCTACAGGTGGAGGAGAAGATCAAGCAAACCCACAGAAAGTACCTCCTGCAGGAGCAGCTGAAGATCATTAAGAAGGAGCTGGGGCTGGAGAAGGAGGACAAGGATGCCATCGAGGAGAAATTCCGTGAGCGACTGAAGGACCGCACAGTGCCTGAACACATTATGGAGGTCATTAATGAGGAGCTGAACAAACTGAGCCTTCTGGACAATCATTCCTCAGAGTTCAAGTACGTGGCACTTAGAGTGGACGCAGTGGACACTACACCCTTCTTCTAACTAGCTATATTACCTTCCTTAACGTCACCCATTGCTCACAGGCATTCAGTTGCACACAAAGCTTGTATAATTTCCACATAAAAGCACTCGACCAATAGAATAAGATGCTCTGGAGCAGCTGCACAGGTCAGCATGCCCAGTGCATCCACTAGCAGGGTTTAAAGCCCCCCCAGCGCTGGGCTGTGAACCAGTGAAATTGCTTTCTCTAAAGTGATTGAGGATCAACAGATATCTTTGGAATATCTTGACCTCACTAATGCTCCTGTAGCTGAATGCTATCAAATCCTCACAGTAATGTTTCAACAACTAGTGAAAAGCCTTCCCAGAAAATAGAGACTTTTACTGCAACAAATGAAGGACAAACACCCCATTATATATTAATATATATATCAATAACCTTGATTTTAGAACAAACGTAGGATACGCAGGTGTCCACAAACTTTTGGACATTTTAATTGTACATCTCAGTCATAATAAAACCTTGTGTCTCCAAAACAGCAGTCCTAAAGGGAGCTGCTTTTATTTTGAAATGTTTTGGTTGATACCACAGAGATTCCCAGTGGTTGCATGTTGTATTTGCATAATGCATGCTGGGTATTGTAGTGAGAGAACACGAATGTATGAATGAATGAGTGAAAATAATCTAAAATCTTCTCAGACAGTTTAAGCTGAATACTGCATAACACAACAAATACTATATTAAACTCTAGTTTTAGGCCGGAATGTCCCCTTAAGTTTAATGTATATTATACAACAGCTAGTTTTGGCCACGCAAGCTGATTGGTGGAGAGGCGTTCTAACTGTGCTGTTATTTCACCATAACGTCAGAGGTTTTTCATGAATACCATCACTCCACTGAGACGCCGTTGCTAAGCAACAACTCTGACAGCTGTAGGAGACCCTCAAGCCATTCTTACTCTGCGGCAAACAGAAAACGGACACTGTTAAGATCACTTCTGACCGACAGCCGATTTGGTCCGACTCTGAAGACGAGACGACACTAAATTCCCAAACTGTCATCACCACTGAGCAGCTTTTCAGTCGGCAGCTGTGACAGAAGAACCTCTGAACAACCTGGAATCAGCCAGAAATGAACCCAACACCATTCGCCAGACGTGTCTGATCTTCAGAGTCGGACCAAATCAGACTGAGCCATAAAACTGACCATATAAAAAACAAAAAGCTGCTCAGTGGAGACGACAGTTTGGGAATTTAATGTAAGGAGCTGGAGAACGAACTGCCGGCTGAGCAGCGAGTGGGCGGAGCTCGTTACTCTGACGCAGCAACGAGCTGCTCGTTAAGGAACTATAATTAGGAGGAAGGAACTGAACATTAAAACATATTAAACGTCGCGTTCACGGCCAGTTTATTCATTTCTCACTGTATTTATTTAACTGCTGTATTAAAGCAGTAGAGACACTCCAGGAGTGAGTTATCACCAATACCATCACGGCTGTGATGATCTACGGTGACCAAATCACAGCTGTGATGTTATTTAGTGATAACACACTCCCTGTCATCTTCTATTGCTTAATTAACATAATGTAAGCAGTTTTGTTGAACCTCTGTCTTTATTAATTGAAAGACTCTATCCAGTTGGTATTATTCTTTATTTTTGCGTTCTTTTAATTTTTCCTGTTCTGTTATGACCTTTGTTTATTTCCCTCTAGTGTTACAAGGAACTACCTGGACTGGCTGACCTCCATGCCCTGGGGCATCAACAGTGTGGAGAACCTGGAATTGGCCAGAGCCAAAGAGGTGCTGGAGGAGGACCATTATGGAATGGAAGATGTGAAGAAGCGCATTCTCGTAAGCTGATCCTACATCAATGCGAGATCTCTTACAGTCATTGGAGTATTTCTTAGCACTGAAGTTGTGCTCATTGCTGTAATAAACCTGTAGTCCTTCAAATTTCTTTGTTCTCATTCAGGAGTTTATAGCGGTTAGCCAGCTGAGAGGCAGCACACAGGGAAAGATCCTGTGTTTCTATGGGCCACCCGGTGTGGGAAAGACCAGCATCGCCCGTTCCATTGCCAGAGCTCTTAACCGGGAATACTTCCGCTTCAGTGTGGGCGGCATGACTGACGTAGCTGAAATTAAGGGCCACAGGTGGGTTTGACGGAGATTGAACAATCCTGCAGCGATTGTGCTTGTATTAGTAAAAAGTGTCATTTTATTATATGTATTTTTTACTTTGCAGGAGGACATATGTTGGAGCCATGCCTGGAAAAATTATTCAGTGTTTGAAGAAGACAAAGACGGAGAACCCACTGGTTCTCATTGATGAGGTACGTTCCGGCTGATGGCTTTATAGTATCTAACAAACATTTAACAGCTAATCCCATTTATAATTAAGAAATCATTTTATTTTTTTGCAACAGGTTGACAAGATAGGCAGGGGTTACCAAGGTGATCCATCGTCTGCACTCTTGGAACTTTTGGACCCTGAACAGAATGCAAATTTTCTGGACCATTACTTAGATGTGCCTGTGGACCTGTCCAAGGTGCACTAGTTGGATTATTCTAAGTTAATACACACCGGTGTCTCTTATATTTATCCTTTTGCCTTAATTGTACTGTATTGTTTTTGTGCTTTCTGTCCAGGTTCTCTTTATTTGTACCGCCAATGTGATCGACACCATTCCAGAACCTTTAAGAGACAGAATGGAAATGATCAACGTATCTGGCTATGTAGCTCAGGAGAAGCTGGCCATTGCAGAGGTAACAAACAGCAGCATACTGTACATACTATATTAATATTTCCAAAAATAAACGCCCATTTGATTGGCTTTATCACTGGATTTGTTCAGTGTGTGTGCTTCTACTGATATGATACCTTCTGTACTGTCTTAATAGATTCTCTCCGTGCTCTGAGGCATCTTTCAGTTCAGTATTCCAAGGATAATATTGTTGCCACTGTGCCATGTTGGTTTATGCTATTTGGTTAGTAATATCCTTGTTTGCAGAGATACCTGGTGCCCCAGTTGCGAGCCCTGTGTGGTTTAGATGAGCAGAAGACTAGCATCTCCTCCGAAGCTCTGAACGTTCTTATCCGGCAGTACTGCAGAGAGAGTGGAGTCAGGAACCTCCAGAAACAGGTGGAGAAGGTAAGAATGTTTAGAGCATTAATTTGTCTTCATATGAGAGACATTTTATGGCCTAACCCTTAGGATTATTCAGACTAGAGCTTGAGCTACATTGATCGAAATAAAGGTTCTGCCCACATCAGTTTTTCTTTCATCAACGTACAAACAATGTAAATGTTCCCTCAAAGGTACAGCAGTGGTTTTAAGGTCTGATTGTGAACCTTAAGTAAGTTTTTCCAGGTGGAAAAGTATAAATTTGTAGCTTTTAATAATCTAATATTTTAAAACAGGACAATAAAAAGCCTGGAAGCGAGACGGGGTGTGTGGAGTCAGTACAGCTTAGAACATATCATTTTGACGCATTGTGGTTCAGTTATGTTCCCTGACTAAAGGTACTGAGATGTACCATTGAAGGTTTTCTTGGGTTCTTGCAGGTTTTCCGGAAAGCAGCGTTCCGCATCGTTAGCGACAAGGAGACCTCCATCAAAGTAACAGCCGAAAATCTCCAGGACTATGTCGGCAAACCTCTCTTCACAGTGGACCGGATGTATGACGTCACTCCACCAGGGGTGGTCATGGGCCTGGCATGGACAGCTATGGGTAAGGAGGTGTAAGAAGCATATGCATGAAATTTAGTTCTGCCTCTACAACTGCAAACAATTATGAATTCTGAAATACTGAATTATGACCAAAATGGTTCAATTGGATTATTTATAAATAGGAATATAAGTAGCAGTGCGAGCGTTTGATACCAATCAGCTTTCAAGCCTTTTTATTATTGGGAATTAAGGGTATAGCAGCCACAGTAAATCCCTAGAACAGTGGTAGCCAATCTTGTCTGCAAAAGGCCAGAGTGGTTGTAGGTTTTCATTCCAAACAAGCTGGAACACACTGGGTAAGACTGGACATCCCTGCCCGAGGACGTATTTTCATTGGGTTCTTCAATCACAGGCTTCAGAAAAACCCAACGCTGGCTTACTGAACCTGACCTCGAGTTCACTGTTCATCACAATTCCTGTCCTTTCTCCTCAGGTGGCTCCACATTATTCATTGAGACATCTCTGAGGCGACCGAGGACCCCTAAGGGGAAAGACGGACCCACTGAAGGCTCACTGGAGGTCACTGGGCAGCTGGGAGATGTGATGAAGGAGAGTGCAAAGATCGCCTACACATTCGCCCGCTCTTTCCTCATGAAGGAACAGCCAGAAAACGACTTCCTTGTGGGCTCTCATCTGCACCTGCATGTGCCGGAGGTCAGGACACCAGTAAAAGCAAAACATTTGAATCACTGGTTCTTAATTAAATCTTTAATTAAAAGATTCTTATTACTATTGCCATAGGTTCTGGTAGGCTTTCTTAGTTTATGTTATACTTATTTGATGTACCAGTTTATGTAATGTTATACTATTAATAGTATAATGTTGATAAATGTCTCAAACTCTGGTGCCCTTAACGGCTGATTCTCATTCTGTGTGACTGTTTGTTTTTAGGGTGCCACCCCTAAAGATGGACCAAGCGCAGGCTGTACTATAGTGACGGCCCTGCTGTCCTTGGCCACGAACACACCAGTGCGGCAGAATGTGGCCATGACGGGAGAAGTGTCCCTGACCGGGAAGATTCTGCCAGTTGGAGGCATCAAGGAAAAGACTATTGCGGTGAGTTTCCGAGATGGAAAGCAGCCAGTCCAGTCGAACTTCATTCATTGTTATTCTTTCTCAGAATAAACAGGATGTAATATATACGGCTTTTCGAAGTGAAAAATCATCCTCTCCGTAAAACAAACCTAAATGTGAAACATTTTTTCATAGGCCACATTTTATTTTTCCCCCAATATGATAAAATTAAAAAAAAAATCCTTTTTAGAGGATGTGCTAACTTTTTCACATAGAAAACCAAGAAAATATCATTCAGTCAGGGAGGCCAAACTGTTGCATCCAACTGTATTTAAGTGAGCAATTAATATATGCAGAGAAAAAAGGCAATTAGAACTACTACAAATAACATTAATAAAATAATTAATGATTAATAAAAAAGATTTTCTTTCTCATTTCCATAATGGCAGTTTTGGTTAATCAGTCCTTTATTAAATTAAATCAGGGGTTCTGCAGATTGAATTGAACAAATCTGGAGCTGGGGTCATTAAGGAGCAGTCTGGAACCAAACTTACTTGTGAATCTAGCTCAAAAGACATCAACTACTTTTTTTTAAAAAAAACAAATTTCTTTTATTTTTGTGTTCACTGCCCCCTAGTGTGTGTGTTCACTAGTGTGTATGTGGTGTTTCACTTCACGGATGGGTTAAATGCGGAGGTGGAATTTCCCCGGTTGTGGGATCACTTAACTTAAAAGGTTCTTCAGGAAGACGGGGAATGTGCTGTAGATAGTTCTTTATAGCATCCAGAAAGGTCCTTTGTTCTTAGTGTCAAGCTTGTGACTAGAACCCTTTTCAAAAAGGTTCTACACAGAACCATCTACAGCACATTCGCTGCCAATTCAAAGACCCCTTTAACCATGCAGTCATCTTTATGTATAGAGAACCACCATCTTTACTCTAGAACCCTGGAAGCACCATCTGAGTGTAGGATTGATATGATAAGTTACGTTAAATAACTTTTGTATCCGTCATTAGATTTATTTTTTTATGCTGACTGAAATGAAAAGAGCAGATTGTCGCTCCAGTAGCTCCTGTGTTCTTTACATAACGTCATTGTTTGCTTTCCCACAGGCTAAGAGAGCTGGCGTAGACTGCATCATCCTCCCTGCTGAAAACAAGAAAGACTTCTCGGACCTGGCCGAGTACATCACAGAAGGCCTGGAGGTGCACTTTGCTGAACATTATGAGGAGATTTACAAGATCGTGTTTCCCGGACAGTGAAGGCCGCTCATGCACAGCTGCTATATGCCTAGTTGACTGTGCACCACATGAAGAAAGCACTGGAACGTAGAAGCCAAACAAGGTTCCTCCTACCAACAACTTGCCGACATGGACTTCTCTCGTCTGCCAGAAAGTTGATAACCCTTCATGCAGCAAAGGTTGCCAGATAAACACTGATGAAATCCTTAGATCCCAGTTATTTACCTGAAGATACTGGGATCATGATGTTGCTGCTACGCAGCCTTTAATTGATTTTCTCAACTTTCCATTTGACTGCCTTTGAATTATTTAATACAGTGTCCATAGTTTATGAAAGCTTGAGTCACTTACATCTCATGCCGTAACCAGAGAACTTTCATCTGTTATCAGTTTTACTGAGGCTGTAAACAATGTGATTGAAGTAGCCCTTGCTGTGGTTTAAAAGAAAGCTGACAAGAATGAGACCAAAAATTACACTGAACATTCAAAAAGCTGGGATTTGTGCTTTTGTCCTAACATCAGAAGGCTCTGAGCTTGGTCAGCATGCTCATATGAAGAATTGTGATTTGTTAGTTTGCAAAGCCTTTTTTTTGTTTGTTTGTTTAAATAAAATAAAAAAAAAATACACTTTGGGAAACGAGACAAAACCTGTTTACTACGGGCACAACAAGCGACAGAAAAGATGTACAACGAATATATATGTAAGTTTTCCAAATACAAATTTATTTGTCCAATAACACAGGTTACTCCTTCTTGGCAGCAGCTTTTCTCATTGCAGCCAGGATGGTGCTGAGCTCTTCCCTCTTTCTCTTGGCACGAATGTGAGTTCCCACCTGTGAGAAGAGAAGAGAGATGAATACGGAGCTTTCTGTTCCCCACTAAGATAACACCGCAGCTTCATAAATCCTCATATGAACATCGTGCCTTCAAAGCCAGAGGTTGAAGTTTATGGTGGGCTGGGAACAAAAGGTTTTAAATCAAGTTGTGTTTAAGGGGGTCTAAGGGTGCCGTTCTAGTGGGGCCAACTTTGGGCAGCCCCTGCTATACACTACTACTGCAATAAGTTTTTAGGTTCACATCACCCGTGCGTAGTCCTGCAGCCTAAACCCAGCAACATAAATCAAATGTTCTGTGCAACTGAACATGCGACACTTGGACTGGATGGACAACCACCACCAAGGTTAGAGCACAAGAAGTTAAAGCAAGAATAAACGCGATTTGGGGGACAAAACGGTAAAGATTTATGATACTGATCACAAAATTGTGATAATATACTAGTCACATTAAAAAAAAACCCTGAATGCAAATAACATTTCCTATAACCTGCACTAAACTATGCTCACTGTAATGAAACATGCGGTTAGTCAATGTTCTTGACTAAGCACTGACGATATCCCATCATATGCACAGAAATGCATACATGTCTGCCTCTTGCTGCACTTCACCTTTATCTAGGCACCATATGGATGAGATGTGATCAGGTCAAACAGTGATGGTACAGACGCTACCCATTATAAAGGGATGTAATGCGTATTTTCAGGTTTAATCCAATTTTAGATTCTGAAGTGAAGATTTGATGGTATATATCCCAAAAACTCCTAGTCCTCTGAACTTGACCGGTAGGATGCACCCACATGTTTGTTTCTCATCTACACCAGTTCTTACCAACAACAAAAGACCATCATAAGGGACCAGGCGGTGCATCAGTGCTAGTTTTAAATTCTGACATTTGAGATATTGATACTATTGGAAAATCAGAAACTATCATTACATCCTTATCCCTCATACACTGGCCCTCAAGCCATAAGACCACACTTGATCCCAATCCATAGAAACAGGTAAACACACCAGTCTCAGTTTGGACTTGCTTGCAAATCAGTCAGAGTACAATCTTTACTCTGTTCTAAACGCTTGTGTTGATGGACCGTCGGGGGCTGTTATGGTTTTTATTCCAACACTGGTGATGCGCAACAGACACATGGCACACGTCACCCCTCAAATGAGTCTACACGTTTGTGTCTACTGACAAAATGACTTACCCTTTTCTTAATGAACTTGAGGGCACGCTTGTCTTTGGAGACCTTCAGCAACTCCATAGCACGGCGCTCGTAGGGGGCGAAGCCACACACCTCGCGGATCATATCACGCACAAATTTATTGTGCTTGGTCAAACGCTGGAGACAGAAACGGCACCATTAGAAGATCTGACGAGGGTCATAACTGACCGCTGATGCTGTGTTACACTGATCAACGTCCTGCTGCAGACAGCCTTGAATGACTAGACGTAGACATTCAGTGTGCCCAAGTGTCACATGCAAGCCATCATAATCTACATTTAAAAATAAATTTTTGCTCAATATGTACTTACCCCTCTCCTGCGGCTGTGGCGGGGCTTGGATACGTTCTTGGTCACCGGGTGGCCTTTACGAAGGCCCACCGCCATAGGATACCTAACCGCCATCTCTATTGGGAACAAAGATTCAGATCAGATGGTGCAGACCTGTCGGCAGTTCTTGACCAAGTTTGTACGCAGCTGCAACGATCAACAGCTGAATCTGAAGTTGATGAAATTTCTCCCAATACGTCCCAAATTTCAGTTTCTGAAAAATGACCTCACACAGGCTTCCATGGGGCACAGAACACCATACAGGTGCACCTTCAACACAGGTATGAGTAATATACTCCAAGTATAAAGCTATTTGAATGAACACACCACCTGACATCAGACGTCATTTTATGATGGTTTTGGGACATAATTCTGGCCTAAAACATCGCGTTCAAACTTTTTAAAATCCATTCATTCCAGAAAGGTATATGCAGCCGTTGTTCTACAGAAATCTGAGCTGGCAAGTTTCTTTGCAAATGAGCCTCTTCACATTAAACAACTCTGAACGTCTACGCTTTAAACTCGACCACTGAACTACACAGGAATTTCGAAAAATTGGTGCGATTCCCCTTTAACTGCAGGGATCCTATGAACAACTCTGCTGTCTGTTTCTATGGCCCATGAAAGCCTTTGGGAGACATGTGCTAGTTATACACAACACTTTTAAAGCACACATTGGTTCTTCATGGGTTCTTTAGTAACGACCATGGTTCTACACAGCACCAAAAAGGGTTCTGCTATTGTTCCAATGTAGCAAGAATAATAAAAGAACCCTTTTTGGGCTCTACAGAACCACAAACACCACAATCTCCTTCAATCTGAATAACCACTTAGGCATGAAACGGTTCCACACAGAACTCTGTTCTAAACAGAACCACTGTCTCTACTACAAGTTGGAAACCATCGTTATTAAGTGCATATAAACAAGTCCATCAGCTTCTATGCCCCATGAAAGGCTATGGGAAACGTGCTGGGTATACACAAACCACTTTAAAAGCACACACTGGTTCTTCGTGGGTTCTTCAGTAACGACCATGGTTTCTACATAGCACCAAAAAGGGTTCTGCTATTGTTACAATGCAGTAAGAATAGCAACCTTTTTTTGTGCTATATAGAACCATAAACACCACAATCTCCCTCAATCTGAATAACCATTTAGGCATGAAACGGTTCCACACAGAACTCGGTTCTAAACAGAACCACTGTCTCTACTACAAGTTGGAAACCATCGTTATTAAGTGCATATAAGCAACTCAGTCAGTTTCCATGCCCCATGAAGGGCTATGGGAGACCGAGGCGCACACAGATCAACTTTAAAGCAGATATTCCACAAATAAAACACGAACATGTCCGTAAAGAGCCCCGAGAACTGGAACGTGTTCTACAGGGAACCGTTCGGCCGTTCCTTCTGGCAAGCTCTGCTACTGCTAACACAAACTCCGGTTTTTAGGGCGTCTTTGAGACGGGGGTTAGATACTCTGTGCTGTAAACGTTCACACACATTTCTGAACCTGGAATTATTCGCTTTTATATAAATTCGTTTAAACCGCCGAGGCTCTGCGGAGCCGCTGGTCACTCCGCGATCAACAACGCAACCAAACAGGATTAAACGTCTAAGCCGCGCACATCTAAAGGTAATTGCGGTCCGAAGACCCTCTAAATTAATTCTACTTTTCGGCGAAAATGCATCTGTGAGGTTTATGTTACGGATGGCGCTGATATATGTGAGATTATAAACACTGCGAGTCTCAGAGCGATCATACCTGCTTTCTCTAATGGCGTCCAAACGGAAAAGGAGCGACGCCGGGCGGAAGCGGAGGAAAAAAACTGCAAAAAACTAGCATAAAAGTCTCGGAGCGCCACCAGCGGGTCACTTTACCACAAATATCTTTACATTATTTACACTTTTACCACAAGGATTTCCTTCTCCCCACAGCTAAAATGTGATTAGTTGAATGATCAAGTCAGCTTTTCCCTTTATTTTTATATTTTTTAATCGTTTTTCATACCGTGAGAGTAATTCCATTACAAGAGCACCATTTGATGCCGTGAACCAGTGACAAAAATCTGCTAACAAGTTTTTAAATATACACTCATTTAAAAATTCATCATTAACCTAGCACGTGCTTTTCTGCAGGTGTTATGCATTTCCTCGTGCTTTTAAAAGGAAAACGAATTTCCACACTTTTTAGAACTTAAAAGTGTTTGATGTCGTATGTAAACATTTGTAAGGTTACCATGGAGTCAACACACCATTTGCTCATCAGTCCATATACGGAAAATAAAAATGCACAAAACATCTATCTGCGTATTCAGTCTGCAGCAGTTTTGCTCCGCCCACTCAGTCTGAAGTTATAAGGAGTGTTTCTGCCTGCGCTGCTTTTTCAATGAAGCACAATGCAAGGCAGCCAGTCAGAACAGAGCTCATTTACATATATCAGTCTTAAAGACACAGTAACAAAAACAGCCCATTTGTAAAGGATAAAGAGAGGTTGGAAATTGGTCATTAAAAGTGAATTATATGTGTAATTATTACTGTGCAATGTCTAAAATTTCTGTGCAATATCCAGTCATTACCTGCTCAGAAATGTGCAATATCCATACAACTGCATGTGTAAACTGTAAATTTGTAGTTTCTTAATTCTATTTTTACTTTTTATATTGTTCTGCTAACAGATGCCTTGTTTGTTTATTTATTTATTTCTATAGCATATCTTATATTCTGTATTCTAAAAAATTCACTAACGGTTACTAAGGTGGGCAAATCTGTCAATACATATTGATTAAATTTATTGATATAAAAAAGCTAGCATGACATTTGCCACCTATCTGGACGTATGACTGTTTCTATGATAAACTAAATAAATAATATATCATACAAACTTAATAAAGCTGGTTCTTTAAGGGTTCCTATGAGAAAACGTTTGACGTATCGAACCCTAGACACTCGCAAAACCCTCTGGATGATTAAAGGGTTCTTTGCATTGTGAAATGGTTCTTCAGGTTGATGGAGAACATGATGTAGATGGTTCTATACAGCACCTTTTTGAAAAGGGCTCTGTATAGCACCATAAAGGGTTTTCCCATTGTTATAAGCTTGACATAATAACAATAGAAGAACCCCTTTGGTGCTATATAGAACTCCTTTCAAAAAGGTGCTGTATAGAACCATCTACAGCATGTTCTCCATCAATCCGAGAAAGCTTTTAATCATGCAATGGTTCTGTGAGTGTCCATGGTTTTAAACAGAACCGTTTTCTTTCAAAAGGAACCCTTAAGGGTCCTTTTGAAAGGACTGCTGAGGAGGGGAAAGTTCAGCTCCTCACTGCTTAAATACATTTAGGGCATCATACGGCCTCAAAGAGGGGGGCAGTTATTTATTATCGCCACCAAGAATCCTTCGGTGATATGAAGCTGAACTTGGCTTTCTAATCCACCTTAAATGGTGAGGCAACCTCGGGTACCAGAACATAACTGCTGCACCATTTAAGGTGGAATGGGAAATTTTGCCGGGTAGCGACTGAGACATCAGCGGATTACTGGCGATTTTTTGCGTGTTATGAAGGAAATGACCATAAAACACTATTACAGTGGTTCTTACAACACATCAGCTTTTTAACAGGGAAATACTACATTTATGTGTCTCTTTGGTGGCTTGTTCAGCCATCATGCCGATGATTCACTTAGCATTCTGGGAATTTTCTCATAACACTTTTGTAGTGCACCTCTGAAAAATCTCTGTTTGAAGGGCCAAATAGCCCCAACACTTCACCCTACCCCTCCATCTCAACAACAATCGGGACACCCCTACCCCTAGACGTGAACTCGCAAAACGGTGTTAGGGGCAAGGGGTGAAATGGGATTGGGCACAATTCACACTCTCTGTCAAAGATGAGTTGAAGGTTTATTTTAAGCCTAGTGTATACACAGAGGCGCAGCCACCGTGTGGTCAGAGCTGACCAGATCCACCCTAGTGTGACATTAGGCCACCCATCTGGCTGTAGGGGTTCCCATCTGGGCCAACGTCTATGTGAATTAGAGTGAATGTTTACACTGTCCTGTGAAAACCTGCCATCGGTGGACGAAGTACACAAACCATGTCCTTGAGTTAAAGTAGAGACACCCAAGGTAAAATATTCCTCCAGTAAAAGTAGAAGTTCCTCCCTTTAGACCTCCAACTTGAGTAAAAGTACTAAAGCATTTACCTTCAAATGTACTTAAGTATAAAGTAAAAGTACTAAAAGAGTAATTCTGGCTCTGATCTGGTCCTGTTATCATTTTTATAACCAGACTGGCTTCATGAACTCATTTCAGGTGAAAGTCCTCCAGCGTCTCTCTTGGTAAACCAGTCTTTTAATAGAACGTCATTAATTAGTGACGCTGACGTCTATTAAAATGATCAGAAGCACAAAACACTGAAGGTAAACAGTTTCCATCAGGGAGAACCGAGTGGCTCTGAAATCACTTTTTACACACAAGCAAAGTTTCAGTTTCAGATTTATTTACAACTTAGTTCCAAGTTTAAGTTGAATAAAAACTGTCTTTAAACTCAGGATCACAGATGAGCTCCTTTACTATGTTGATCTGTAGGCGTCTGTTCATAAACATAAACCAGCCCAAACTCATTTACTATAAAATGAAATGGTGTTTGTAGAAATTCAGAAAAAAGCCGCGTCAGTCTCGACTGCATATGTGGACATATTTCTATATTGAGCTCTATTTACACAAAGTTAGGTTAGTTCATCATTTATGTTGAACAGACTCTCCCAAAGTTTTACGCTGCTGCGCTGACGTTGAACCGCGTGCTGCACTGGGTCGGTATGACCAACAGGTCAAAACCAGCTCTAAACAAAGTGACCGCTGGGCCCTGATTGGTGCTCTGGCTTTGCGCTTCTTTCGTTTTGACATGTTACGTTTTTATACACACAGAAACCAAAAGGAACGACAGATTTCTCAAAATGTAGGAGGAAAAAGTCAGATATTAGACTCTGAAATGTAGTGGAGTGAAAGGAGAAAGTCCAGAATGGAGAAACTTCAGTACAGATACACCAAAAAATACTAAAGTACAGAAACTAATTACATTTACTCAGTTACTGTCCACCACTGCTAACCTAAGACTTCTACATTAGGGAAATTTTTATATCAACATAACAGTATTTTGTTTTATTATACACTGTGCTGTGGATTACATGATCTCAGCCAATGAAAAAATTATGTAAAAATAAACAATATTTTTCAATGAACTTCAAAAAACAGGAATAAAATCACTTTCAGCTGTTTTAAAATCTGATTAAACACATTTAAAAACAGTTATTCTAGTAATGTAGACCTAAAGTAAGTGCTGAATAACTTCATTAACTGCTATTTCAGTTTTTTCCACCCCACCAAAAATACTGGGTCTAACCTGTCCACCCCACTGTAAGCGTTCTGGCTGTGTCCCTGTGTATACGTACTAGTAAAATATGATTAAGCGTTAAGTTATATAACAACATACAAACTACAAGACTGAGTCACATTTTAAGGCCCCGTTTTATGAAAACAAAAAATCCTCACTTTTTTTTAATCTAAGAGTGTGATGTAGTTTATAAACATTGTTAAAGTTTCACAATGTACCATACAGCCATGAATCCAAAAAGTCCATATATGGAAACTGCAAAAAAATAAAAAAGTCAATTTTGCATATATTGTTTTTGTGATGTCACAAAAAAACAACAAACCACAGCAGCTTATTTGGCCTACATCAGTTTAGCTGTTCCCATTCACACTGAGGGTAGAAGCATATAAAACCACTCAAATGTTATAGCTGGGCTTCAAAGGTAAAAAAGGAAACGTAAGAAAAGTGTAACACAGGGTGACCAATCAGAACAGAAAACATTTACATATATCGCATCGTAAAAGATTAAAGGTGCCATAAACAGCCTGTACAGAGATAAAAACAACCTGTTTGGTTTTAAGGGATGAAGAGAGGTTGGAAAATGCACACCAGAATAAAAACAGACACGATTTGAAACAAAAGGAGAGGATTTTGAGCAACGATTGAGCGTTAGATGAACTACAAACTCTGTAAGGACTACATTTCCCAGCGCTCACAGGCCGCTGGTTTTGGCGCGTTTTTACGTTGGCGCCGGCCATTTTGTTTTCACACTCCTCTTTTCAAAGCTTTTGCGCCGCCGCTGGACTTTCATTCAAAAAACTTTCAGCGGGTCTTTCAGGGTTTGTGGATAAAACTCATTCACTTTTAACCCAGCGGGCTTTTCACGCGTTCGCCTCAAATTAGGACTGCAAGTCTGGGAAAAGTCGAGTAGGTGAGGAGAAGAAGTGGTGTTGGATCGAAGTTTTTGCCCCGCCGTTTCGTGAAGACCTTGATTATGGCCACCGCCACACCGAGCCGAGCCGCGGCCGCCACGCCGCTCTCCCCGACCCGCATCTCCCGCTTGCAGGAGAAAGAGGAGCTGCGGCACCTGAACGACAGGCTAGCCGTGTACATTGACCGCGTGCGGGCACTGGAGCTGGAGAACGACAGGCTCATGGTCAAAGTCTCGGAGAAGGAGGAAGTCACGACCAGAGAGGTAGATTCGCGTTAATTAACGAATGCCAGGATTTTAGATGCTAAAGCTAACGCGAAGCTAACGCTCCTATGTGACTTCAATGGTGACTAGTTAGCAACTTAGCTAGCTTAGTAGATAATCACTAAGACGTGCGTGCGGGAATTATATTGGCACTAGTTAGTCATATTTATTTAACAGCATGTTATCGTAGCCAGCCGTTACGTTTGTACGAAGCTGAAGTGAGCTTTTTACTCGCCAGCTCTTGTTCTAATTTTCCCGTTCCACCTTAAATGCCGAGGCGCCAGAATGCAAGTGCTGCACGGTTTAAAGTGGAACGGGACATTTTGTTGTTGTGTTTTTTTTACTTCTGCCATCATAACTGCGACGTTGGGGTCAGTTCTTGTGCTCATATGTAGCTTTTTTTATTAACTTATTCTCTCAATCACTAAAAACTGCCTGATATATGTTAATAACAACTTTAAACGTGAAGCGATCTCACGCGATAACTTGTGAGTGGTTGGAAGATTTAATGCAGTTCTGGCCTCAGCGCGAAAGCGGTAATTCATTTAATATAGCTTGAGTTGCAATAGTTGATGATAATATTAACTATGTTAAAAGTTGGCTTTGCTTTTATTAACGTTAACTAACTAACTAACTTAACTGCTTGTTTACTTAAACCCTGCCAAAACTGCTGCTGCTCCTCCGTGTAGCTGCTCTCTTCGCTCCCCATAAACAAATGGGAGTGGCCGGCGCTCTTTTCAAATTTGGACCTGATTTCTTTCCTTTTCCTTTGCCGTGGTTTAATAACCCAGTACCGAGACCCTGATCCCTCATCGTGCATCCTAAAATGTTCTAAAGAGTAGGCTGAATTGGGACATGCACTTAAGTCAAATAGGACTTTTTATTCACAAGATGATGACAAACAGACTCCACATCTGTAGATGATTTAGATCGTGTTGTTAAACAGAGCTTATGGGCAGAGGCTGCACCAGCATGCTTAAAGTCCTGTGGGTGATAGAAGGGCTTGAGCTGGGTGTGTCCGCCTCTGGTCGTTTTTATATGTAAACAAGCAGGTAATTTACATGCAGCTGCATGCCATGTGTGTTAAACAGGACAACATGGCCAAGGGGCCACAGCACATAGCCAGGCCTTTGACTGGTGGTCTGCTTTTCCCCCTCAAAAGGTAACAGGAATTAAGTCTCTGTATGAGGCAGAGCTGGCCGATGCCAGGCGCGTTCTCGACGAGACCGCACGAGAGAGGGCGAAGTTGCAGATCGATCTGGGCAAGGTCAACGCTGAACTTGAGGAGGTCACTAAGAAGTAAGTTATACTTGCACGTTATGCTGAGAGCTCATCTGAAATTTCGCTGCAGTTGCACGGTTTAGTCCTTAATCTGTGCCTGGGAAACTTGCCCGTACTGATGCAAGTACCCAGGAGCTCAGTGAATGTGAGTTCTCGCCTTGCTTTGTAGGCTATTGTAGAAAATGTCACAACGGAATACGTTTTTATTTATTTCCATTTCTCACTGCATGACCAAATCTTTATGTTGTGTAAACGTCCACACCCTTGTTTTTAGTGTGTAATGGCTTTTGCAGACTTGAGTATTCACAAGAGAAAGACAAGCCTAAGAATGAGATGGAGTTCATAGCTATGGATTTACTTTAAGATGACCAGGTGCAGTTCTTGAGTTCTGAGTTTTTCTTCTACGCCGTACTGACTTAGTTTACCCTATAAGCTTTTACGCACCGTATGGTGGTCTGTGTTTACCTTAAGCTCATCTAAGACCAGTTCCATCTGTTGGGATAATACAGGCGACCAGTGCATGTGGGATGTTCTCTCTGTGCAGGCACCCTTTACATCGCACCAGTAATTTTTTAGAAATCAGTTCTTCTCACTTGCGTGCCTTTTCTTGGTGCAGTTGTTTTCTGTGGTTTACTCTCGTTGCTAGTTAACACATGTTAACAGGAAGTCTGGGGCTATATGCTCATGAGCATTGAGTGATGGTGTGACCACAAAGGAAATACCACAGATGTACAGTCATGTCATAGTTTTTTTTTCCCTGCTTGTCTAATCTAGTTTTGATTTTGCACATTAGACAGTCTTATTTTATTTATTAGGTATTTCTTCCTGGGATGTTTTGTGCACAACTGTGGTGTAGTAAATACACTGAATCATGTCATGAAAAGCTGTTTATCTCTAAAAATGAAGCATTGAATTTCTTGAGAGTGGTGCTCTAATTTGCCCCTTTTCATTAAAGTTGTGCGTAATCAGATCTGATGATATAAGGAAAGTATGCAAATGGGTTTTGCTGTGCATCAGTTTCATATTTGGTGAATTTGTTTGGTCAAAATCAAGTCTGATCACTTGATTGCCACTGCTGTTACGTAACTGCTGCACACATTGTGTTTTCCAGCTTTAAAAAGAGGGATGGAGACCTGGCTTTGGCTCAGGCCCGTATCAGGGACCTGGAGTCTCAGTATAACCAGAGCGAGGCAGCCCTCAGCACGGCTGTTAGCGAGAATGCAGCACTCTCTGCGGAACTGGCTGACCTGAAAAATCAGCTGTCTAAGGTTAACCTTCTCCTTATGTTCAATTAAAAGATAGTAAATGTGTTAAATGGGCATGCACTGAGTTTTTGGTCTGTTTCAGGCTGAGGATGCTCACGCAGTGGCTAAGAAGCAGCTGGAGGCTGAAACTCTGATGCGAGTGGATCTGGAGAACCGCTGCCAGAGCCTGACTGAGGAACTGCAGTTCAGGAAGAGCATGTTTGAGGAGGTGGGTGTTCAGCCTCCCCCTGATTATGTGCACTGTGTGACATTCATTTATCTCAGCAGGTGGATAAAGAAGAAGCATACATAATGATTACTTGCTGGGTTTTGGGAATCTCATTCTAAGGTGGTGTAAAAAATGTGTGTGTGTGTGTGTGTGTGTGTGTGTGTGTGTGTATGTATGTATATATATATATATATATATATATATATATATATATATATATATATATATATATATATATTTTTTTTTTTAAATATTGTCTTTTTTTTTTTTCAATGAATTATGAATAGTTGGCTCTGTGAGTGGCATAAAAATTGATATCAAGACCAAATTCTTGTCTGATGGTTTGAGCATTTCTCGTCTGGTTGTTGAAGGAGGTGCGTGAGTCCAGGAGACGCCATGAGAAGCGAATGGTGGAGGTGGACTCTGGGGCCAAGCAGGAATATGAGTTCAAATTGACCCAGGCCCTGCAGGATCTCCGCAAGCAGCACGAAGATCAAGTCAGCCTCTACAAAGAGGAGTTGGAGCAAACATTCCAGGCTAAGGTAATGCATTATCCAGTGCACCATGTACACTATTGAAACAGGATAAATGTTAAATGCAAATAATGAGTGTGCTTTAAAAAAAAGCTTGTCTTGCTTAGGTGGCAAGTCTAAGACTAATACTCCTGTTATTCTTTCACTAAACTGATTCAGTGCTGCTCTGGTGCGAACTGCAGAAACAACCAACTGCTACAGCGCATTTGATGTGTGTGGTCAAACCGGTCCTCTTTTTCTAATTGTCTGTAGCTGGATAATGCCAAGGTGTCATCTGACCTCAATGACAAGGCAGTGAGTACAGCACGAGAGGAGCTGCAGGAGGCTCGCGTGAGGATCGAGAGTCTGAGCTATCAGCTCTCTGCTCTCCAGAAACAGGTAGGAATACCATAAACAGTGGATATCATTAAAACCTACTGTCTGTACAATACAGATCTGTATAAATACTATATACCATGGGTAAAATAATATACATAATACATGTTTGAATATTCTATCGAATATTAACTCACTTTCTGATCATCTTCTGTGTTGCTTTGGCTGTATAATCAGTTGTAATTGTGGCAAACTCAGATTTCATTATGCTTTGATTCATTTTTGCTAGAGAATAGTCATTGAATAAAACCATGAGACCACAAATTGGCATCGATCATGACTTGCTACTAATTCTGAAGCTTTGTGCCAAGAGTACTTGAGTGAAGTGCAGATTTTTAGAAATTCTGAATAGTGGTTTTCAAACTGGGCCCTCCCAGTCCACATTTTTGCTCCATCCTTATGCATTGTGAGTTAGGTGGGTACAAAAATGTGAGTCATCTGGGGGGGCTTGTGGACTGGTTTGAGAACCAGTGGCTGCAGACTCTCCTTCTCATGCCAACAAACTTCACATGTGACCAAGCCACTCTTGCGTCTTTTAAAGTATGAAACCTTAAAATGAAAGATGCTCTTCGTATGGAACTCATTTTCTAAGCGTTTATAGCGAATCACTGTAGCATGACATGAAGTGTGAAGTTTTGTATGTTCTAACCTTCAGGCGGCGGCAGCAGAGGAGCGCGTGCGGGAGCTGGAAGACATACTGAACAGCGAGCGCGATAAGCATCGTAGGCTGATGGATGGCAAAGAGCGCGAGATGGCTGAGATGAGGGACCGCATGCAGCTGCAGCTTAATGAGTACCAGGAACTGCTGGATGTCAAACTGGCCCTGGACATGGAGATCAACGCTTACAGGAAGCTGCTGGAAGGAGAGGAGGACAGGTGAGTGTAGAGATAGTCAAAGCCGTCCAATCAGTGCAATACCACTTGGCTCAGGTGTGTTTTTTTTTTTTTTTTTTTTTTTGATGAAATAACATCTAACAGAAACAAAGTTCCCTTTTCTAGGATGTCCCTGAGGACCAAATTGAGAGAACCCTATCTAACAAAATCACCTTAGAGATTCAGCTAGTCTCGCAGGCCATCCGTCTGCCGTCATTATGGCTTAGAACGCAGCCAGCAACTCCCCTTTTTGATAGGAAAGGCCTGTTTGGCTGGTATTCAAAATAACAAATTATCCACAGGCTGTTTTAACATGGTGTGTAGGGGCAGGCACTGTTCAAAAACCAGGGTTACTTCATACAGGGCTTGGTTCCAAACTGGGGAGGTTTACCCTGTTACTATATTTTTAACTAAAGTCTATATGATGGTAGCATGGTTAGGCACCTTTGCTTTAAATTCAAATAGTGTTACTTAGACATTACCTGAGGCAGTGTTTTCTAAGTGCATTTTTACCTCTAGGCACTGCTAGTCCAGGTGTGCAGCCGGTGCTAGTGGCAGACTGAAGGCTTGCCTAAAGCTGCATGCCTTGAATTGCTTCAGGTGGGCTGACTTGGAAAGAATGCAAAGAATTCTGTTTGTTGTGTGAGTAAATGGGACCGTGTTATACGTCCTTCCAGGGTTTTAAGCCTATGAGCAAAATGTTCAGGTAGAATTAAACATGACTGTCTATCACTTTTGGAAACATATGTTCACAGCGTAAGATTTAAATGACCTTATTCCGAGCTCAGACTGTTTTGCTTCTCTCAGGTTCAGCTGTGTTTCTTCAGTTTCCTCTCTTGTGAACTAAATGATAGCAGCTTGTCAGTCAAAATGCTGTCTTTTATGCTTGAGCAGGCGTCTGAAAGACTGTAGGGACTAAGACTTTGTTTGGCTTCAGGGCTCCTGGACGTGATGATGCTCAAGAGGTGTAAAGTAGTTGGCAAGCTTTACAAATGGATGCAGTTTGGAAGAGCACAGTCAGAATCAAATAATAGAAAAGTGGCAATGTAATGTTTTTATTATTTATTTATTTTTATTTTCACGTTGCCTGTAGATGGCATTGTTCACCACTCTAGAACAGGGGTTTTCAACTATTTCTGACCCGGTGACTCCATCTCGGATGTGTTTGTGCCCGTGCATCCATGAGTGAGGCATTTGATTCTACCTTCATTAAATCATTAACAGTTTTTAGGGTAGTAAATGTGCGTTTATATTAAAGTTTTAATTCATGTTTTGGATTACTTATTTTCAGTAAAAAAAATAAAATAAAATAAAATTGCAAAGCACATACAGCAAGTAGACAGGCTGAGGGACAATCAATAAAGACCTGGTAGGTTTGTCACAGGTATCTGGAGCCATGCTGACTGCAGTGCATCCCACAGCTGCTGGAGGGTCCATGGGGCAGGATCCATAGAGTGAACGTGTTCGAGGTGGTCCCATGGATGCCCAGTTGGGTTCAAGTGTGGGGAATTAGGGGGCCAGGGTAGCACTTGGAAGTCTTGGTCATGCTCTTCCAACCAATGTCAGACATTTCTAGCCATGTGACATGTCGTATTGTCTTGCTGGAAGATTCCATGGGTGTACGTGATCTGCAGGGCTGGATTCATACCTAAATCGGTTGAGAGTGCCTTCCACATGGATGGGTGGGCCCAGAGAATGCCACAAAAACATTCCCCAGACCATAACGCTGCCACCACGAGCTTGTGTCTATATTGTACAGGTTGTTGTAGAAAAAGCTAAAAGCCATTTTTTTGACAAGTGGTTCCAAAACTTTGAATGTTGGTTTGTTCAGGTTTGGTACAATTTTCAATTCTGAATTTAAGATGCAATTCAGGTATGAGACGCTCAGAAGAGGTAGAGGAGATTTGTGATAGTTTGATTTTATTGATGGATCTCCCTCCTTTTATTACTGAACAGATATAGTTTTTTAAGACTACTGTTTTTCTCCTCAAGGCTGAAGCTTTCCCCCAGCCCCTCTTCTCGAGTGACTGTCACCCGAAGCACAGCCAGCAGTTCTTCTCGCACCACTCGTGCCAAGAGGAAGCGTGTGGAAGAGGAACTGGTCAGTGCGCCCAATGTTCACATCAGTCAGCAGGCTGAGGCTACAGGTGGCATCACTATTGAGGAGATTGACCTGGAGGGAAAATCTGTCACCCTTAAGAACAACTCTGATAAGGTGGGTTATGCCACAGGCACAGTGTATATAAAAACAAGGATAGATTCAAGATTGAAGTTCCAGCTTAAGAAAATACTGGAAATTCTGCAGTCATAGAAAAATGTGGTGCTTGGACATGAAATTTTAAAAACAGCATCTTGTTTGGTGACCATTTGAGACAAGCTAAGAACATTTATTATGACTATTTGGGGGGAAAATCGCCTCTTCTATTGGAACCAGAATTGAATCTTACATTAAAAATTAAGGGTAAAATTTCAGCATATCTAGGTTTTGTTTTAATGTTTTTTTCCATTTGATTTTTTTTTTTTTTTTAGGATCAATCTCTGGGAAGCTGGCGGCTAAAGAGGCAAATTGGAGAAGGAGAAGAAATTGCCTACAAGTTCAGCCCCAAATTTGTCCTGAAAGCAGGCCAGACTGTTACGGTCAGTGAGTTTATCTCTGTTTTCCTCCTGCTTCTTTCACTTTTGCCTTTTGCCCTGTTTACCCAAGTAAACAGTTGTGCTTGATTTTAAATTTTCTTCTGCTGTTCTCAGGTATGGGCTGCAGATGCAGGTGTGGCTCACAGCCCCCCCTCAGATTTGCTGTGGAAGAGCCAGAGCAGCTGGGGCACTGGAGACGAAACCCTCACCTTGTTGGTGAACTCGGATGGAGAGGTACGTATCCGCCAGCAGAAAGATGTTCATTTTGTCTCTGGGTACATTTCAGGGCTCTTAGATCCATCTTGTTCATTGTTTACAAGTTCCAGTTTAACACTTTCTGTAACTTTGGAGGAACACATAAGAAATGTATCTCACAGCTGTTACGTTTTTTTTTGTTTTTTTTTTTGCCAAGGTTAAGTTCAGTATGAATGTGTCCTTTTTGTGTTGCTTTGTCATGTATGAAATCGTCATGTATTGAAAATCGTATCTGACCGCAGGAGGTGGCAAAACGAACAGTCACGAAAAGTGTGGTAGAGATAGAGAATGGAGACGATGAGGAACAAGACTTCGGGGATGAAGATCTGTTCCACCAGCAGGCAAGTTGATGGGTTTTGTGTGTCATTTATAAATATGATTCACAATCCTAGTAAAGATGCTTCATTTCTTTATTTCTCTTTCTTGTGTAAAATGAAATTGTTGGTGGTGTTTATTAATACACTCGTTTTGTGCTCGAGTGATTTCTTGGTTGGGTTATTTGGTTTGTTTGTGCGTCATGTCTCGTCTTTCCTTTTCAGGGCGATCCAAAAACCCGATCCAGAGAATGCGCTGTGATGTGAGGGGAGCTTCCGTTGACACCTTCCCCCCATGACTATCGTCTCATAGAGCCACTACTTTTATATTCTCCAATCATGAATTCATAAAATTGCTCCCACCCTTCCCTGGCAGAACGTCACTGACCCAGCATTTATTTTATCGGACCTCATTTTTTAAAGTCAGTTTAATCATGAACTGTGTATCAACAGTTTTATCTTTTGGGGGGGTTTCCCTACTCTTAGCTGTCAGAACACTTGTCTTTCTTGGCATTTTTGACAACCGTCAAAAGGAATTTGGATGGCTTCCAATTGGATGCATCACCCCATTAGCACAGTAGATGTCTAAAATATGACATGAGGAAATGACTCAGTGCATTTTTTAAGAAATTGTGAAGTTGTGTAATCCAGTGACGGTAGAGGATCTGCATATAAATGCAGTCTGTTTTGTCACTGTGTGGTTGGTTAGGTAGGAATAAGAAACACGTTGGGACGCTCTGCTCCGAGGGATTTGCATCCCTGATTCCCTGATTTATTTTATAGTTTACTGTAGATGGAACTGACCGCTTTCGCTTAGCTTGAGTATTGTTTTCGCTTTACTAACTGGATAAACAGGGTGGGAAAAGACATGACCAGTGTTCCAGGAGATTGATCAGCAAAGCAGAGTTTATCCTCTGTTTTAATAATAATGATCACTGAATGATACAATGTGAGCTCTGTCGCTGAAACTGATGAGTGAATGTTTAATACTGTGGGCATTTTAGGAATCTTCCTAGTCTAAGAGACTGGACTTCTTTTTTTTTTTTCTTTCTTTTCTGAAATCTTGCAACTAAACCTCAAATTATGCATCTAGCTGCCTTTCTATTGAGCCTCCCTCTCGAATCATGTAAAATAAGCTGCCTTTGTCGAGTTCAGCTAGACGTTCGTGACAGGACCGAAGATGAGGGGAGATCAAAGGAAGCTGTATCATGAGTCAGTTCACTGAAGCCAGGCTAATGTAGTCGAGCATCTCTATTAACATTTTTCGGTTTTACCTCCTCCTCGTTGAGCTTGATCACACAGTAGTGTTCAGAACGTTCTGAATTCATGTTAATCTTGCAGATAAACACTCAGTTGATCACTTTAACCGTAATTTGAATGTGTACAGATCATTGATGTGTTGCGATTTGACCAAAGATGGTGCGGCCTTATTCACGGTGCTGGAAAATGAATGCTTTACAGAAAACAAGATTAATTGATTTGATGCAAATGCTTAGTGGTGAATAACGAATATCTTGTTTAAGATATTTCAACTCTTTGGAGATATTTTGAAGTATCTGCCATATAGTTTGGAAGTGATATTCCAAATTTAGCCTGGACAGATTGAGGCACTGGTGAACAATCTTGCTGGACAGTGTTTTTCCACCCTGTTCATTCTGATGACTTGTAAAAGCTGACCACTCTATTATCTTCTTTCTGTTGTATGTGTAAAAGTGTGCACGCAGTGAATATTTTTCTACAGTTTTAATCCTAGGGCAGGGACTATGCTAAACGGCTCTCAACACATGCTCGGACCTTTGTTGTGTGCTTGAGTCGATACTCGGCTTCTGCAGTGTTGAGAGAAGCTGGTTGTTAGCAGTCAGCAAGCACAAAAACAAACATTTCAAAAGTTACCTCTTGGAAAAGTGTTGTTGAGATTTACTCTGACTGCATTTACACTGTTCCGGCGTGTCGACGCACTGCAACTTATTCCATTCATTTTCAGTGGAAAGTGTTGGTTCCGCCAGACATGGCCATGAAGTGTTTGATGGGTCCGGCACTTCGAGTCTGGGGGATGCAGTGCAGTGAAAATTTGAGCCGAGATAAACTTTATGCAGATTAATCCGACCAAGCTAGCAGAAGATAGCTGGTGTTTGTTATAGTGCGTTATATCTCCACAGCGCAATGAATGAAACATTATATAAATATAAATATATATATAAATATATAAATATAAATATAAATATATATATATATATATATATATATATATATATATATATATATATATATATATATATATATATACACATATATATCACACACACACACACAAGCACACATTTTATTTGTAATAACATACTAAATCTGGTCTTTGATTATTAGAAAATCACATTTACTGATTCAAATTTGACTTGGCAGGACGTGATTCAATTGGATGACACAGGGAACGTCCCATATGCGGCCAGCTGAGTGCGTTCATGCCCCTCCGACGCACCGGAGCAGAGTAAATGCAGCGCAAGAGTTAAACCTCTGAATTTGTCCCCTCAGTGCGCAACAGGGCATCCCAGTGGTGCTGGGATGGATTTCATATGCATTTGAAAGGGAGATTAATTATTAAGCGCATTTGTAAATTATTTGCAGCAAGTTAATGTCAGATGCAACCTTTTTTGTAATTCTAATATTGGCCTGGGAAGCAGATTCTATTAAGCCTGCAACTAGAGTGCTTTGCATATTGAATAATTTTAAGGGGGGGGTAATGTAATCAGGTTGTTTACAGACATTTTATGTTGAAGACTCTCTAAAGATGGTATAGTTGTTAATACCATCTTGATCATGTCCTAAACGTTGATATTCAAGTGCATTGATTATTGGTTTGGGTGTCATGCAGAGTGCACAGGAGTATTTGTAAGCATTTTTACAGGTATTTCCAGTTAATAAATTATAGTTTTTAGTTGACTTGTTTTTTAAATGAACAAACTCCATCTGTGAATTTAAATGTCTTTCAATTTGAATTTTTCAACACTGTTGACAAGAAATGGGTTCTTTTTCTTCAGGTTTTATTAGATACGACTGTGACGTGTAGGTGCTTCTTATAGTCTCTGCACAACATTGCAGGTTGACATTAATACAGTAATAATTCTACTGTAGAGAAATCGCTATTTGGACGGCACAGATGGATCTGTGTTTGCGAAAAAGCTGAGCATTTTGAGCCGTTTTTAAAATGTGAAAAGGGCAAAAATTAAATTGGCAGAGTAGGAAAAGCATCTTGATCATCATGTGAGGACTTGAAGGGCTTCAACACAGGGTGGGAGCATGCCAAATTTGTCTTTTACTTTTAATGTCTGATTTTTACTTATTTGTGGTTTTAATTTTTTTGTATGCATAATACAATAAATGTTTTACATATTAAACATCTGGATAAATTTTTTTTTTTGCAAAATGCGTAAATAATAAGGGTGACTTTTTTTGTTCTTTCATGCAAACCACTGTTAATGATCAAAATTGCACATCTGGGCGCATCGTATGAGTAAAGTGAGGGGTTTATGCTACATTGCTCTGCAAAAATCAGGTTGTTATTCAGATGTTTTAATAACGTAATCCACTTGCATAAAGACGGGAACGTCAAAATAAAAACGGGAGTTTCAGGAGTCCAAAAAAGTGGCTAAAAGCTACGGAGGTAATGGGAATCTTTAACCGCCTGCTAGACACAAACTCATCAGATAAACCATACTTGAAGCTTTCGTCTTTGAGAGGAGAAAATCAAGCTGCTTCAGATCTGACAATATCCACAGGTGTCTCTGTCCATCCTTCCACTGTGAGCGGACCACCCAGCGCTGTTGGTCTGAAAGGCTGTTTAGCTGATCAAGAAGAACCTCACTGAGAAAAGGAGACAGACACACAGTATTGGGACACCTACTCATCACACCTACAGGAGCTTTTATGAATCCTAGTCTAAGTCCATAGACATTAATATGGTTGGTTCCCCTTTGCAGCTCCAACAGCTTCCAGTCTTGTGGAAGCGTTCTTCAAGGTTTTGTGGGAATTTTAGCTCTTTCATCCAGGAGAGCATTTGTGAGGTCAGACTGATGTTGACCTGGCCCGCAGTCTCCGTTCCAGTTCATCCCAAAGGTGTTCAGTGGCGTTGAGGTCAGGGTTCTGCGAGGGCCGGTCAACCTCTCCTGCACCAAACTCACCCCGCCATGACTCTGGATCTTGCTTTGTGCACTGGGGCTCAGTCCTGCTGGAACAGGAAAAGTTCTTCCCCCAAACCGTTCCCACAAAATTGGAAGAATAGAACTGTCCGAAATGTCTTGGTCTACTGAAACATTAACATTTCCCTTCACTGGAACTAAGGGTCCGAGCCTAACTCCTGAACAACACTCCCATATCATCATCCCTCCTCCACCAAACTTTACAGTTGGCACAATGCAGTCAGGCAGGTAATGTTCTGCTGGCATTCGCCAAACCCAGACTCGTCCATCAGACTGACAGAAGCATGATTCATCACGCACAATACATTTTCACTGCTCCAGTGAAGTCCAGCGGCGGCCTGCTTTACATATAAAACACCAAATATATTAAATTGACAAGGCTTCTGTATAAATGTCACGTTTTCCGTTTCTTTCACGATCCTGATTACTTGGATTACAACCTAATGGGAATTGGTGCAATGGACCACTAGTTTTCTTTAGAACCCCATAAGATCCCATTTAGGAAATTATCAAATGCATTTAGAATCAGCCACTGGCCACCTATTAAACTATAAAGATCACTTACATTGTGATATCCATCCATTTAAAAAAGCCTAAACACTACAGAGCCCCTATAGATCTACTAAGCATTTGATAGTGCCATGGTGAGCTGGTGTTACCACTAGAGCGTGGTGCTCCTTGCTGTTTAGACCCTTGACGGCTAATGCAGAGCACTTTTTCAGGGTTGTGTTTGTGTGTATGATAGAAATCGATTATCTGTCGTTGAGCCCGAATTTCATCCTCTTATCTCTGTATTTCCCTGGCACCTGTAGTGACTCCGGCATATTACTTATGGCAATTTCTAACACGGCAGGCCCTAATCTGTCTATAGGGAGCTGAAAAAAATCCATACGGTGGCTGGTACTTTGCTCTGAGTAACTATCTCTCTCTTTGTATCTCTTCTCGGGGTTATAGGGACTATTAGGCCTCCACACCGCTCCCCAATTCTAGCTGTCCACTCACAAGACCACCAGGCCATTATAGCCTTTCTCTGTCACTTTTTCACGCCCATATTCCTGTCTCTCACTTTCCTCTCCCACGTCACTCTTGGTTTTCTTTCTCCTGGTCAACTCAGTCCATACATATTACATGTTCTCTTCTTTATGGCTCCCTCTTGCAGCCTTTGCATACTCCCTCCTTTGAGGAGTTATTTCATGTAGCCTAGAAATGCTCTGTTCGTCATGCCTTGACAGGCTGTCTTGCACTAGAATTTAACGTTCATTGCATCATGCTTGTTGCAATATCCTCTTTTTCCATCATTATCATCAGCTTCCAGCGTTTGTTTCTCCAACCAGATGAATGGGGCTGTGATTCTTTCCTTGGAACAGCTTTTAAACAGTGGATTTCAATGTGCACAGCTGTGCTTTCTGGTTCAGCTTTCTCATCTTAATTAAGGCTTTTTTCAAGTCTGAAAAGTTAAAGGAACAGTCAGCTTAGCTCTGAACGAATGCAGTAACCTTTAGGTTTGGTTTGGTTTACCAAAAATGTCCCTGGCGGGATTTGCAATAGCCATGCTGACACTGTCGCCCAACACGAGGGGCTCGTTTATTGTGTTGCTTTTGTCACATCATTGCAAATGTGCTGCTTACGCCCACTGACCAACTGACAATGCACGCCCACTGCCAGCTTTCATCTGGTGTGTGTGCCTGAGAAAAATCAATGCTGCCTTCATCACAATACAGCGCGCCTGCTGTGGCGCTCTCCCCTCTGTTTCAAACCTTCCCAGCCTTTCACACTGTGGGGTCACTGGCAGACTGCTGTTAATTACATTTTCAGACGGTTTACGCAGGTAAATCGTTTTTTTAAAGCCTACTGGTTTTAGAATACAGCGATAAAAGCAGCTCCTATTTGTTTCTTTAGCAGTGGTGAAAGGCTGGGAAGCAGTTAACGTGTTTGTGGGTTTTTGGTACAAGCTACAGCTTCCCCACCCAAAAAAGACATCTCCTGGGATGCCTATGGAATCAAACCAACCCTAACAGATCTCACCTGGCTCCCCTGCTGAAAGAGGACCTTTAGTTATTTGAGCACATTCTTAAGATATTAGCTGCTTTCAAACCATTCAGTAAGAAAAACTAAGATTAAGAGACCCTTATTAGTCCCACAACGGGGAAATTTCACCTCCGCATTTAACCCATCTGTGAAGTGAAACACCACATACACTCTAGTGAGCGCACACACTAGGGGGCAGTGAGCACACTTGCCCAGAGCGGTGGGCAGCCCAATCAGCAGCGCCCGGGGAGCAGTTGGGTGTTAGGTGTCTTGCTCAAGGACACCTCAGGCACGTGCTGTCGGCTCTGGGGATCGAACCGGCGACCTTCCGGTCACAAGGCTGGATCCCTAACCTCCAGCACATGACTGCCCTACATTCAAAATAGGCAAAATAATATACATATATATGTGGGAAAGTTTTTAGCACTATATTTTAGCTGTCAAACCAAATAATCACGATTAATCACGTTATATTGTGTAGTCCTCGGGTTTGCTGTTCCAGCTGGCACTATTCGAAAACTAAAATCACTAAGATTGAAAATTTACAGGCCAACGATTAGGTGAAACGTGTCAGTTTTGCTCCTATTTACACATTTTATGTTGTAGCTTACTTTGCTACTCTGGAACACGAGCTCCTAAATGTGAGCACTTGGCCAAGGATGTGTTGCTCAGGACGTAAAAACCTTTGTTTGATAAATAACAGGTTGGCACATCCGTCCACTGACGGGGAAACACCTTGTATAGACAGCATCAAGTAGCGCTGTTAGCTCGTTAGCTCATCTGAAGAGGCAGTCATTTACTCATCCAACACAAAACCTACCGATGTCTCTTGGTTTTGTGCTGCTCTGTGGGCTTTTGTAATAACACCAGTGCTGTCACCTGAGAAACCAAGTCTACAGCTCATTATTTTCACCCAAAGACCTTTTTATTTCATTTTTTAATTATTTCTGAGTTGAGTTGTTTTCCCCTTTCCTGTTCCCTGTGGTTAACCAGATATCTATTCTTGAACTTTTAGGGATATTGGAATATCAAAATTGGTCAGAATGCACATCCCTAGATAAAATAAGTTTAGGGTGTATTGGTACATGCTACAACGCCCCCAACACACACTCAAATCTCCATGAATATCAATAGAGTGATTTTGAATGGAATAATCTTATATTCCAGGCCCCTGTACAGCGGTCTAAAAAGTAGGGTCTGATAAGACCGTATCATTTGCAGCCTGGAGTGCTTCGCTTTCAAACTAATCAAACTAATTGTTGATTTCTAAGTGTTTGCTTGCCTGTTCATTATGCTCTCCGAGTAATGGAGGGAAAGCATGGAGAGATAACAGTGTTGAATGAGTTTGTGGCTGCCTTGGCTGCCAGCTATCCCCTCAGGCTTTGGGTCGCCGGGCCACATTTTAAATTGGCAGGGAGCCTACAGTGGAGCCTACGTTCTCCTGCTGTGTCACAACTTTAGCCTGCTCCCAGCTGTTTTAATGAGTTTTCTTCTGTTTCACTCGCTTGGGAACCTGAAACAAATGGGAGAATACCAATGACGGCCATGGAGAAGAGCCTCTCTGAATCCAACTCATCCTGCTTACTGATGCAGATGAGGTGCTCATCCGGGATATAAGCAGGGGTCCATAGGAAGGGACTTGGGGAGACTGGTACGTCTGTCAAAAACAGCCATGAGGAAAGCCAAGTTATTTTGGAAAGGGAACGAGACCCACTTCACACAAAAGACTCAATACAGTGACAGTCAACCTTGTTATTTCCGAGAGGTCAAGGGCTTGAAGATTCTTCGTCGTCCAGGGACTTTGGAGACCAAATGAACTTTCATTAAAGGATTTTTTTTCCTAAGGAGCCGTCCTATTTGGCAGTCTACTCGTATAAAACTCTGAGGACGAAAAGATCCAGTAACCTTGGCCTGCACTTCACCGAGTTTCACACTGTGCTGTTTGTGGGTGGAATTAATTTGAAGGGTTTTGGTCCACATTTGGTCCCATCACTCAAATTCCGACATTCTAACTTGCGCTCACAAAATATGATCCCCTAGGGAATTTCTTTGCCATCATTTCCTGACATCTTTTGAAACCTCATACGTGCCAAATGCCCGGTTTCATTCAGGCCAAAATCCTATTATGAAAGTCATCAAACATTCTAAGGCCCTTGCTTTAAGCACTGATTTACATAATAATGTTCTCAAATATCCATAAGAGGTCAGTGTGAGTGGAGAAATATCACCTCAAACCTCTGGCTTCTGCTGCAACGCACTGCATCAAGAAAATATCCCGCAATATAGAATTAAACGGACTCAACCATCACAAATATGCTTTTCTATATCACTGCACACGTTGATATATTGACCGTACAAAAGTCAGAGACCACCAAATTATTTAAATTCTAGTCAAATCAACCCGGAAAGGTGACATTTTAGGAGTCTGGAGAATGATTGTTGATATTTGAACTCAGGAAAAACAGAAAAACAAACACACCCCTCTCTTCAGTGCTCCTTCAGAAGCTCCGCCTCTCAGATGCATGTACAAGCACTGCCGAGGCACGCAACACTTTTTTAGATCTGTGTGGCCATAAAACCTTCACAGTTCAAACAATATTGACCTTTTGGTTCTGTGAAATAGCAAAAATAGCAAAGTTAATGATACCCACCTGTCAAGTAGGAGCGACCTCCTCATCCCTTTTCATGCTTTTCCCACTCTCAGTGAAGCTGAAGTCAGCTTTATTTTCGCTGCTTTTTTCCCACATTTTCCCATTCTACCTTAAAAAGTGCAACAGTTAAGACTACATGCAGGCACCTCAGCCAGAGCCAGTTAATAAGGACCCTGGCCTCTTCCTATTTCCCCCGTTATATCAAAAACATGACAGCAAAACAGCAGAGGGCACCTGCGAGTAAGTCCTTAATGAATGGGAGTGAATGGAGCTCAACAGTTAAAAACTAAAAGTTAAAATAGTTTCTAATCACTAGCCCAGAGCTTTCCTTTAATTTTAGAAGATAGATGAATGTATTTCACTAAAAAAACCAAAGAAAACTCACCTGCATCACCTTTTTCTATGGCAAATGGGTTTTGGGCAAAAGGACGCTGGCATTACTGCTACTGAGTGCTGATTGATTGGCGAGCGGAGCAGCTCATTGGCTGTTCGCACTCACAGATGTCATGGACATTTGTGAAGCACTGTTTTAAACTCCTATAACTCAAGTTTAAAAGCCCTTATATATTAGCAGTGTTAAAATGTTTTATGCTGTTCTGTGTTCAGGAAATAACTGTATTCTTTTACATTAAAAATGTTTAAGGACTTAGAAACTATGATTTTACTCAAATGCTCCATCTTAACTCATTCATTTTGGACTCGCTCGGCAGCGCCCTCTAGTGTTTGAGAAACGTGGAGGACATTAAAAAGTGGTAATTCTCTCTACATGTTCTCTGCCCTAGCTTCTTGGTCGAATTTTCCTATTCCACCTTAAGTGGTGCATGCACAATGCTGTGTGGATGGTCACTGTCTGGGGAGGGCAAAACAAAGCATAGGGAGGGTCAGCGTTTTCACCGGGTGGGACTAACATGCATGTGCAGCCGGACTGGCTATGAAAACAAAAACCAGGAGGTGAGACTTCTCATCATGCCGTTACTCCACCATGTCTTTACACATGGAGATATACACCTCCGAGGTTCAGTCTTAGAAGTTGGTTTAGCATTTTCTGCTTCTCACAATCCAAGAAATCCTGAACACATTCAGTGATGCTGAGGTCTGTTCTTCTTTAGTTGATTTGCATATTTTTGGTCTAATTTGCAAAGTCTCATTTTTTGTCTCCTTTTCTCAGTGAGGTTCTTCTTGGTCAGCTACACATCCTTTCAGACCCACAGCGCTGAGTGGTCTTCTCACAGTGGAAGGATGGACAGAAACACCTGTGGATGTTTTCAGATCTGAAGCAGCTTGATTTTCTCCTCTCTCTCAGAGATGAAAGCTTTAGGTACTGTTTATCTGATGGGGGCAGTTTTGGTGGTGTGGTCTACCAAGTAAACTCCAGTTTTGAAAGCTTTTCCACTTATTTTCCTTCGTCTTTGACTCTAACATCCCCAGAAATATTTACAACCAAAATGAATAACTTGTTCTTAATGGCTGTTTTAGGAAATTAAATCAATAAATAGTGGTCTGACTTTTTTTTTCTTCTGGTTTTTGACATTTTTCTCTCATTTATCATAATTTGCACTTTCTTTTGCCATCACATTAGCAGAGAAGCATCACCTGGTTAAGAGGCCTCAGGTTTTCACATTAAATTTCTAAGGAAGCCACCGATTGATGTTTAATTAAATTCAGCTTGAAATTGAGCTGTTAAGCTCTGAGTACTCTCGAACCCATCTGCAAAATTGCCTTTACTTCAGTAAAACCACTCTGGCAAGTTTAGCCGTGACACCGGAGAGACAAATCTGGAGTGGTAAGACTCAATTTTGTGGCGCGCTTAAAGAAATGCACTTTCGCCGTCTGTGTAATGCATGAATTAGCAGCTGACATTTAAAAGGCAAGTTGTTCCCTGATATGTTTCCATTCTGGAGTCCTCAGTCTTGTGCGATGCTTGTTATTGGGAGAACTGGAAACCAGCGAGTTGGACAGTTAGGACTAATTAGTTACAACGGCATTTAATTTTACTGAATGGCATTTAAAATGGTCACAAATGGTCAAAAGGCATTGAAATGGTCAGGAATCATTGATAAACAAGTCGTGAACCAAAGTCATCTAACAAAGGGTAATATAACTGTATGTACAATCATTAAAAAAAAAAAAATCCTATAAGGTATTGTTTCCAAATTCTAAGAACGAGTAGTTATTCCTTACATAACATGACTCAAGCACATATTTATGATATGTGATTTATGTGCCACCAACACAATCACACCATTTGTGGATCTACTTATGCTGTAATTGTGATTTGTTGTATTTTTGTGTATAAATTGTCATAACAGGCCTCTATAAACTTCAAAATCAGTGACATACATTAATCCAATGCAAGTGCTGGTTAGAAATTATATTATAATTATATTTAAGTGTTATAAATAATATGATATACTTTTATAAATATATTGTAAAGTCTAAATTTATAATATGGGTCTGGTGAATAATTGTCAATGTGCAAGAAGAACATATTAACCACTTAGAAATGATTAACTGAGCAATAGGAATAGGTACTGAGTAGCTACTTAAAGGGGAAATCCACAGATTGTTCCAATTTTGTGCATAATTCAATTGGTGAGATGTAAACAGAGTCATTCAGAGTCTTCTGGTGTGAAATGGTTCGTTGTAGAGAAGCTCACAGACTCTGATTTCCTTACAATGGTGGTGATAGGAACCAGGGGTCGCACTGTCTACAACATAAATATAGACATTTTTTTACTGTCCAAAACAGCCAGTGAACCTACACAAGTCTTCTGAGTTTATACCTGTAATGTTGAAAATGGTTAAATAGTAATAAATATGAAAAATAATGTTATCTTGAGGTACAAGTTTGCCTTAGAATTGCTGGCATCCATCTCTCTGGATTTTAAAAAACACTTTTTAATCCAAAGTCTTATCTTAAAACTAGCATAAAATAATGTCTCAGGCATCGGACACAGTAGTCGAAGCCATTTCATGTAATAGCTTCCTGCGAAAGAGCTTTTAGAGGCATTAAATACTTCAGACGTCCGGTTCCCATCATTACCGCTGTGAGCAAATCAGACTCAGAAAGGCTACAAACTATTAGATAATGATTATGTTGTTTATTAAGGCCTGTTCTGGTGGAGTGTTAATGTATTTTCTAAACCATGACTGAGATTTAAACAAGAGAACACTGCTGAAGTTCGAGTTGGGCTGTTCACGCTTTCTGTTTTGTAATTCAAACTTGTGAAAACACGAGTCACATTCCTTACGGATGACAAAACTAACACCAGTTTGTCTCACATTGAAGAACAACACCAGACTACATTCAGGGAACCATGGAGGGCAGCTGATAAAGTCTCTCCAAAGCCATGCTGGGCTTCGAGACAGAGAGCTGGAGAGACAGCCGTGCATTATTTTCCTGCATTCCTCTGCATCATGATGCAAAGTCTAATCTAGGAGCTTAGACCTTTCTCCAGCTCAGTGCATCTCCAGTCCACAAAGCAGAATCCACAACCAAACAGCTGATGGAAAGCCCTGTACATGCAAAAACAGGGATGTATCTCTTTTGTCACTGATTTCCAGCTGTAATATTCGTTGAAAGGGTCACTGGGCAGTTGTGTTTTTCACAAAGTGATGGTCAATCCTGATACTCTAGTTTGGAAAGAAACAAAGAAAAGAGCGAGGAAATTGTGCTACAAATTTATAATAAGGTTTCTTTGCTTTCTCGAGGAGAAATGAAAACCTGTTATCGCTCCCCACAATTAAGCTGCCCTTGTTGTATTGATTTTTCTCAGAAGTAATTCCTCTCTAGGGGCGTTTCTCATCTTACGGGTTGTTGCTCTCAGCTTTGACACATAATTACTGAGAACTGTGCAAAACATCATCTGCTGGACTCACTCTGTCACTGGCAGGATGGGTTCTCCTCGTGCGGCCCCACAGACTGCCGTTTCGGGCAAAGGATCTTGGCAAAGGCCCTGCGGAAGCTGCTGTGGCACAGCGGGTACAAAAAAGGGTTGATGGCTGAGTTCAGCCAGAGAAGCCAGAAGGTGACTTCGTACCAGTGGTATTCTACACACGTGCCACTGCAGGCCGCACGGATGATCATCAGCAGGGTGTACGGAGCCCAGCACACCCCAAAAACGCACACAATCACTGCCAGGGACTTGGCGATCTTCTTGTCTCGGGATAGGCGGGAATGCCCTCCAGTCCTGCAAGGGGTGCAAGAGTTGGAGGGACTTGGAGGTGCTTGGATCATGCGCGTCCTTAACCAGCAACCCAAAGCACCTTTCTTCTTGTTGATGGTCTTCATGGACAGAGAAACAGAGTGGCTACTGCTGGGGTCTCCTCCACTTGAAGAAGGTGAGATTTCCTCATCTTCTTTGATGACGGCAGACACGGCTGCCGGCTCGCTGGAGGAAACCTTGCGTGTTTTGACAAAGAAGACAGCAGAGGAAGACGACGGGGCACCATCCGCCACCCGCCAGCCGTCCTCTCTCTCAACGCACCGGCGGGCCGCCCGACTCCGGTTCCTCCGCTGGATGTTGAGGTAGATGCTGAGGTTGAAGAAGGCCACGGAGATGAAGGGTGAGAAGAACTCGAAGGTGGAGGCGCTCAGCAGGAAGTACCATGTGCAGTAGAATTCAGCGTAGCACTCGTCTGCCGGAACGATGCTCTTCCCAGCCACCTGCTCCCAGAAGATGATGGCCGGACCATATAGGAGAAAAGCCAGCAGCCACACAGCCAACATCTTCCCCACGGCCAGACGGGTCATCCCCTGCTGTGCCCTGTACCTCACCTGGATATTGGAGCACAAAGGTAAAATCAGGTACAGGGAAACTGTCCTACATTGAGAAGAGCAAAAACTATGACATTAGGAAACCTACCTTATATTTACACTCATTGGCCATGTTATTCGAACACTTCGAATAGGTTTATAGTTACTGTAGCCCATCTTTACCCAGTCTATCATTGGATACTGATCACCATAGGACCCCCATTGATGAGATATTGTTTGATTGGTAGACCCTTCTGAGCACAACAGTGACACTGACATAGTAGAGGCATGGCACTGTGTTGCCAGGGGTTTGCCCATTGCCCATATACTGGCCACTTTATTAGACACCTCTTCCTTGATGCTTCACCTTGCTGGGGTACATTTAGAATCTATAGCTTATCCTCTGAGGTCTAGGTACATTTTAATGCTGTATTTTTTATAAGTCAGAAATTGATGGAACAAGAAGGAATGGATTGAGTGAATGCAATTGTGGGCTTCAGCACCAGAACTGCAAACTACTGTATCTATTATTCATGACTGCTGATGAAAAACAGCTTAGAATGCATTCAAAACTGGTCTAAGCTGGCTTAATTCTGGTTTAAGGTGAGCTGGTATTGGTTTAGATGGCTGCTGGTATGCTAGTTGACCAGTATACCAGCATTCAACACACAATATATGCTGGTTTGGGTGGTAATCAGCATCACCGAGTCCATTGCTACTGACAATCCAAAACACAAGATTGCTTTGCAGGTAACTACCAATGTAGATCAATGCTGGTTTTTCCAGCTAAGACATCGTTATTCACTTTGCTCTCTTGGTCATTAGCAAACTAAAGGCTACATGGCTAACAACAACAAAAAGAACGGCAATACAGTTTATAGCTGCACCAAACAATTCACACATTTTTCAGTATGTTCTGTTTAAATTTCTCAAAAATCATTTGAATTGCAAAGTTTTTATGGTTAGCTGAATAGCACACCAAGGCTAAGCTAGCGCAGGGCATGTGTGTTCCAATTGAAAAACTCTATGCTGTGAGTGGCCTCTTGTGTGAATAACACTGGGTTTGGCGCCCATACGAGTGGATCAGACACAGCAGTGTTGCTGGAGGTTTTAAACACCTCAGTGTCACTGCTGGACTGAGAATTGGTGTCCACTGAGTCCACCAACCAAAAATATCCAGCCAACAGCGTCCTGTGGGCAGCTTTCTGTGACCACGGATGAAGGACTAGAGGATGACTAACAAAATCTGTGCAGCAGCAGATGAGCTGTCGGCTCTGACTTTACACCTACAAGGTAGGAGTGTCTAACAGAGTGGACAGTGAGTGTTTAAAAACTCCAGCAGCATTGTTATGTCTGATCCACTCAGACCAGCACAACACATGCTAACACAGCACCACCACAGCAGTGTTACTGCAGTGCTGAGAATGATCCACCACCCAAATACCTGCTCTGCGGGGGTCCATGGGGGTCCTGACCACTGAAGAACAGGGTAGCAGAGTATCAGAGAAACAGATGGACTACAGTCTGTAACTGTAGAACTACAAAGTACAGCTATACACTAAGTGGTGCTGATAAGATGGACAATGAGCATAGAAACAAGGAGGTGGTCATAATGTTCTGCCTGATTGATGTACGTAGTGCACATATATGTTTTTTTTTACCATGCTGCTTTATTTGACAGCTAAACCAAGAACTTATGGCCCAATTTGGCCTCATACAGCCGTACAGGAGACCATCTCAAGCAACAGTGGTCCTGGAAGACCCCTTGCATTTTTGGTGTTCTCCTGCTTACTAGTCAGCTAATTAAGAACCCGTGTTGAAATGGATGTGTTAGAGATCCCAGGTCCAGGGCTGAGAGCTGTTCTGTTAGATTAGTTGTAAGAAGGCTGGTGAAATGTACTGTGGTTGGCCTTGACTGCTTCTGATCCAGTTGTAATATATTCATTGTGAAGCTCTGAGTTTTGAAGTCAAAAGAGGAAAAAAGGCCTTTGAAGAAAATAACTTGAAAGCCAGTCTATCCGAGGCTTCCTTTGAACGGGAAAATTAATTATTACCTCATATACAGTCAAGACAGTCATGTGACAGATGATTTCAAAAGATGTGTATTTTCAATAAACCCTATAAAACAGGAGAGTAAAAAAACAAAACAAAAAAAAAAAAGTGTAAATCAGGTGTCAGGGAAGCCCAACCCTAAAAAGCGGAATCGATGAGAGGAGACAAACTGGTTTTGTGTAACGACAACAATTACACTAGTAATTACACTTCACAGAGTTCACGGATGAACTGAAACTTTGCTGTGACGCAAACGTAACCATTATAGGTCTAACACAAAACGTGCTAATGTAAAAGCAATTTAAAAAATGAGCGCCTGCTCTAATTTGAGTATATATGGGTTCAAAAATTACACTTACAGGTGCTAATTGTGCGTTTACGTGTGTATGTCTTCTCTACTGAATGTACTTCTTCAACCATATAGCCTCAAAAGGATCAGATCGTATTGTAGTACAGCTACATTTAGGCCTCACTGGGCTGCGTCCCAAATCACATGACTAATATACACTTCAGAAGATGAAAAGAAGAAAAAGACATATGTGAAGTCATTCGTGAACTACACTATTGCAATACGCCGCGCAATTTCTTCAGATAATATTAAAATATTCTGCAATAAGAGCGCAGACTAGACGTCTGCTTGTGTGGAATACATCCTGTTAGCTTTCAAGATAGATTACTGCATTGGTCAACAGTTAAACGACACATGTAAGCCTCTATTTCCTCTTCCCCTCCGTGGTTTCTTTAAAGCTGGGGGTGGTGGGTTGGGCCATGTCCTAAATAGAGCTACCAGAAATAGGCTGTGGCAGCCTTCACTTGCTTGTTGATAAATACAACACTAATCAGGATATTTTCAGCTGCTCTAAGTTTCCACTGCAGTGCAAGGATCTGTCTTTCGGTGTAGTTCAGATTCAAGTCTGGCCAATTTAATCCTCCTAATTATTTGAGGTAAATTAGTCCTGTAAAATGCTCACAGGGAAAGACTTAATTGGGATTATTTAGATCACAACATTTAATACATTTCATTGTTTTATTATTATTATTTTTTAAATGACTGCGTTTAAACTGCGTACAATTGTTTTTTTTAAACTTTAAGGCTGTGTTCACATTATCAGACTGAAGTGGCACAACTTTGATTTTTCGCCATAATGTGAATCAGATCTGGTGTTTTCAGGGCCGTGTGGACACAAATCTGATCTTTTCAAATCCGACCTGAGCCACGTTCATATGTGGTACTAGATCGGATACGTATCCGATTCGTGGCCACGTGACCATAATGTGACGCTCAGATCAGAATTCATGTGCTTTTTTTCCACTGTGCGTGCAGCATCATTCAGCGTTACTATAGCAACAGCGCCAAATGGAAGTTAAAGCCTGTAAACAATGGAAAAGCAGCTCATCTCACCTTTTCCTCCTTCGTCTGGCTCTAATAATGAAGCTGAGAGCTGATCAGAGTTAATGATCTTCTCAGCGAAGCTCGTTCTGCTCGTTAGTTTGTGCTGATGATGCAGCGATTCAGTCACGTGACGTTACTGAGTAGGAGGAGATCATGAGGGTCATTTCAGGAGCCGGTTCGTTCACATTGATGACAGATTTGAGTCACTTACCTAAACGAGTGTGAAACGTCGTACCAGAGAGAGCGGATTTGAGCAAAAAATCGGATTCGAGCAATGAGGCTTGTAATGTGAGCGTATATTGTAAAGGCCTAAATGTTTTCATAGCCAAGTTACTAAAGCTGCGCTCATGACCAGATAAGAACTGGGATGTTTCCGACTTCCAAGTAAGATAAAATCATTCAAACTTCTAATTCTCACTCAGAGTTTCTGAAGAGCTGCGGAGTTGCAGATCTGAGGCATCATTTCAACGTCGCGGTGCCCACAGAACAAAAAGTCATAGTGTGTTTTAAGCGTTATAAAAAGACTCTTGAGTTTCTGATTGTGTATGATATGCTATTTGTGTAGTGTCAATAAACACAGTGAGTACTTGTGTATGGTTAAGACCTTCTGCTCAAGATTTCTGATCAAACCGCACGCTAGTTGCCATCGCCTGCATCCAAACAATGAAGCACTGAACCAAACAGCTCTTTAATTCAACTGGAGATGGAGAAGTTGCATGAACACTTTTGGGTGGGAAGAAGGAGAATCCAAGTGGAAAATTTAGAGTTGCCAGAAGTGAAGAACACAGCATAAGCCCTCTAAACAGATTTCTGCCCAGCTCGGAGACATGGTTGAAATCTTCATTCTGATTGGTTTTCCTACATTCATCAGCCACACTGATTGGCTGATACAGGTAAAGTGTAACACTCAGACAGGGTTGTCGGATGCACAAGCAGAGTCTTTCATAAACAAAGTCTGTAGATCAGAAACAGCGAGTTAACAGCAAAGAGTCCAAGAAACAACAGGAATAACCAAAACACAGTGAAGGTAGCTCGGTAGAGACGCAGAGAGTAGCAATACCTCGCAAGGAGGCAGAGTGAGATTCCAGGTTATAAAGGGTGCTGATGAGTGGATTGTAGGCAGGTGTGTGTGTTGGGAGGAGTCAGCCTCACAATACTCCTGAGAAGCTGATCTCTGGGTGGAGGAACGGCCAGTAGGCGTGACATAAAGCCTTATGATGCCAACTTAGCAAACACATTCTCAACAAGGAGTCTTTTTCTAACAAGGAATCTAGTTTATAATTAGAAGGGTGACTTTCTCCAGGTTTAGTTTAGTCTAACATCTATTTGATGTTCTTATGGTGATAAAATTCTGATTAGTAACCGCTTTCCCTGCTGAATAAGGACCATTAGAATCTATTAGAATTAAAACCTAATTTTTCTTTTCTAATTAGAATTGGCTCAATGGTTTCCAATAGAGGTCACTAGTTTCCTGTAGAACTCCATTAGATCCCATTGGAAAACCATTGAATACATTTAGTATTAAACCATCAGGATCCTTTATACTGTGATATCAGCCCATTAAAAAGCCAAAACACATTGCAAAACAATCAGGAACCAACAGAAACACTTAATGGTTTCTGTGGGTTTTTCAGCAGAGTTGATATTACTGCTAAAACCGAGATCCGAGTCCATTAACATACCACGGTTACATGCTAGTTCTTTGGATTTTTAGGGCTCTCGAATCCAGATATGCAGCTAGTCGGTGCCCCTCATCACTATACCTGAATAAAATAATCTCTTATCTGAAGAAAGTTTTGTCCCGTCCTGTTATTGATGAGCACAAGGTTCTTACAAAGTGAGTCAAGGGGACCACAGTTGTTTGCAGAGAGGACCAAGTAAATCTGAGTGTAAATGGGAAAAAAATGTAAATGAAATCCATCCAAAGGCTATTCAGATACAATCTGGACACTGAACCCATGGTAATGTTCAGTATAAAGGCTGCTCTGAGAGTCCTGCTTCAGACTGGATGAGTAATAGTGCACCTAAAGGTACTGATCAGAAAGTGGACCAAAAAATTGGAAAACGCAACACGTTTTGAGGTGGAGGGTAAAGAACAGGGTAGCAGAGCGGTCAATCTTTTCGCCCATCTGTAACACTGTGTTAGAGTGTGTGTAATTCAGGGGAAGGCAATGTTCCTCCTGCAATACAGCCCCCCTGCAGAGCTGCTTTAAAACTCGTACCCAAGAACCTGGAAATCAATCAGAGGGTCCACTCCAGCAACAAGATTGACCTTCACCCAACTGTCATGCTACACAGGTACACGGCACATCGGTAGAGCAAGAATTCGTTTGTACACTTGCTCCAAATTAATGGAGAATTCCACTGAATGTTGTACATTTCGGCATAATTCAGTTGTTGATATGTAAACTATGTAATTCAGGGCGGCTCAATATAAAACGAATTGTAGAGCAGCTTATTATTTAGTATGACCAGTATCAGTATGACCAGGTGGTAAAATAGCAGCAAATCTGGAAAACATGTTTTCTTTGGGTTTTCTTATAAGTTTTAGGCCAAATCCTGCTCAAAACTATCGTAAATCAATGTCTTAGACGTGTATAACCATTTCTCATAATTACTTTTAGTGAGCAAGCTCTTCAGACATCTGGGTCCTATCACCACCATTATGACTAATTCTGACTTTCTAGAATGAAGCATCTCACATCCAACCACTCTGAGGTACTTTGCATATCAAGATACTTTGCATCTTAACCACTGAATTATAACATTTTGAAAAATTGCTCACCCTTAATACTCTTTAGATGTGTAATAATACACATATAACACTCAATTTTTTTTCAATATGGGAGTAAATTCATGCTATGAATTGAATACAATTAGACTTCACGTTGTAAAAAACGTGGGAGATATCAGTGATAATGACATATACCGAAATGGTGTTCACTGTTATTTAAAAAATAAACAAAAGTATAATCTGAACACAAAACCAGTTACACATTACTTTTCTTTTTGTTAATTATGCTTTCACCAGATGCTACAGTCTTTTTTGCCATTGGCACTGTTGGCATATCTTTTTGCGTGACTGCCCAATGAGCCAGGCAATGAGAGTCACTGTCTCTTACTGACTCACTGACTGACCGACTGACTGACTGATACCCATTGTAGAAACCGAGAAATGAAATGGTGTTGTCGCCCATATACTTATACCGCAAACGTTAAAAATGAAGGAAGGCAGTACCCTTCCAGATAACAGTAGTACTAATACTAATGACTACTGTATGTCCGTTTGAGCTTGAGCTTCGTCTGACTTCGGTTGGCAATTCTCTCCTTGCAGTATAAGCAGTGTTATTTAGCCATTTTCCACTTTTTCAGGTAAGGATAATGTCATCAAGTGCCAGACCCCTAAGTGCACCACAAAATGCCACAGTCTTTTGACGAGTCTTTTCTAGCATCCCAGCTGTCCAGTATTGTGAAAAAAAGAAGCTGAAGAGCTGAACCAGCGAAGGGAGATCATTTGATAGTGAGAATAAACAGGAAAATCATTCAGCCGTCTCCTCAAAACGTTACCAAAGTCTGCTCTCATCAGTCTGGCACAGGTAGAGTTAGGGGAAGGATGAATATTGTACTCTTGATCATTTTCAAACGTAGACATTGATTGATAATTGACAATCATAAACTAATCTAATTAACCACTGCCCCTCCTGTTTTCCCCGCATTGTACTATAATGCTATAATACTGCACACTAACAACGTTTGCTATCCGGTGTCAACCAGAGGAGGATGCAAACTACTCCACTCTGCCTCTGTCTCTTCATTGAGTTGTGCGTGATACTTTCAAAACTGCGACGAAGGAGGGATGTGTTAAGTGTAGACATGTAAAAGTCCAAAACAAGGAGTTTAAGCATGGTTTCTGCACCGTGCAGGGCAAGTATCTCAGCGACGGATGGGCTGTCCGCACATGTTTGTGAGAGCCGGAGAAAGAGAGAGTAAAGACATTCCACAACAAAATGTCGAGAGAAGGAGACAAAAGTCTGAGTAGAAAGAAAACGATGCACGTACAAATATACCCGGAACACGACTGAGACTAAAACTAGTGAGAAAGAAAACATGGCAAGTCTAGTTGGACATATTGGACCTTTTGATGAGTCCACGGAGCAGTGGAGCTCATATACTCAACGTTTTGAGTCCAGCAAAATAAACCCTGATGTGGTGGTGCCCATGTTCCTCAGTGTAATGGGAGGTAAAACATACAACCTCCTGCGCAGCCTGGTGCAGCCTGCTAAACTGCTCCTATGAACAAATTATCACTACACTGAAGAAACGCTTTTCACCAAAACCACTCATTATCGCAGAAAGCGAAACCAGGAGGAGGGAGAGTCAATATCACAGTTCGTAGCAGTTTTAAAACAGTTATCTGAACATTGTGAGTTTGGACGAACCCTCAATGACACCATTAGAGGCAGGTTGGTGTGTGGTTTGCGATTGAAAAACGTCTGCTGACTGAGAGCAACTTAACACTGGAAAGAGCAACCGAAGTGAGCACATCCATGGAGATGGCAGCCAGAGAGGCACAACACCTGCGCGCATCGTCCCAAATACACAGAGTGCAAACAGAAAAGCCCAAACTAAATAAACCATCTTATCATTGTGGAAAAAGTGGCCATCAAGCACAAGAATGCTGGTGTAAGGACATGGACTGTAGGAGTTGTGGGTTAAGAGGTCACACTGAACATGCCTGCAGGAACAAAAAGCCAAATCCAAACAAAACTACAGTCAACAGAAAAACACAGTTCAGAAAACCGAATAAAAAGCAGGTGAATCAAATGGAACACATGTCTGACAAACAAAGTGGTGAATCTGATGAGGAATATCTTCATGTGATGTCAAGTAACACAGAAGGCTACTGGGTGACACCGTTGCTGGAGAGAAAACCAATGCGGATGCAAGTGCACACTGCAGTGTTGCTGCAGTGTCACTCATATCAGAAGTGGTTCACCAAGAGCAGCTTGAGCATCTGAAGCTAAACCCTGCAAAACTGAGCCTGAAAACATACACAGCTGAGACTACCAGTGAAAGGAGTTATGGATGTGATGGTGGAGCTCAACAAACAGAAGATTAAGCTGCCACTATACATCGTGAAAGGTCAGTATCCAGCTTTGTTAGGATGCACATGGCTTGAAAAGATCAAACTGACAGGCCTTTCTGGAGGACAGAAATTCAGTAAGATAGACCAGTGTCAGGCCTATTTACAGACGCATGTCGACCCAGACTCACAAGAAATGCTAACGAAGGATAAATGTCAGGAAGGATAAATGTTAATTTACCTTGGTCACGTCATTGACAGTGCAGGTCTCCACAAGTCACCATCAGAAGTAAAAGCAGTACTGGACGCACCTTCGCCACAAAATGTGAGCCAACTGAGATCCTTTCTAGGACTGCTAATGTACTACTCAAAGTTTATACCCAACTTGGCAAACACATTTCGACCACTGCATGAGTTCTTAGTCAAGTCAAGGCCTTGGAAGTGGACCATCAGATGCGAGAAGGATTTCAATGATGCGAAAGTAGCCCTAACACAGTCAGAGGCTCTAACATTTTTCATCCCATCACTTATGGATTGGGTGCAGTAATATCGCACATAGTACCGTCTGATGAAGAAAGACCAATTGCCTTTGCATCGAGGACCTTGAGTAAATTGTACTTGGTGTGAAGAAATTTCACCAATTTCTTTTTGGAAAGAAATTTTTGCTGCTAACAGACCATCGACCGCTTGTTGCCATTTTTGGTAGTCAAGCTGGTATTCCTTCACTTGCAGCCAGCCGCATGCAGCGATGGGCTTTACTGTTGTCTGCTTATCAGTATGACATAAAATACAGACGGTCTGAGCAACATTGTAATGTAGATGGACTTTCCAGGCTTCCCCTTCCAGTCAAGCATGTCGAACACCAACAGGCTGAAATCTGAGGAGAAATTACAGAAAGTCTAAAGCCTTACTTGGTGAGGAGGAACCAGCTGACAGTCCAATCAGGTTGTTTGCTGTGGGGACACAGAGTTGTGATACCGCTACGTCTAAGGAGCCAGATTTTAGAAGAGCTGCACTCAGGGCATTACGGTGTAGTAAGAATGAAGGAGATTGCCCGTAGTTACTTCTGGTGGCCAGGGATAGATGCAGCTATCGAGGAGAGAGCCAAGGCTTGTTCATCTGGTCAGAAACACAGAAACATGCCGCAAGTAGTGCCGCTACACCCATGGGAATTTCCAGATGAGCCATGGCAAAGAATTCATGTAGACTCCGCTGGTCCTTTTGAAGATCACATGTTTCTTGTGGCCATAGATGCTCATAGTAAATGGCCAGAAGTGGCAATCATGAAGAGTACATCATCTGAGCGGACTACTGAAGAGCTTAGATCCATTTTCAGTCATTTCGGGTTGCCAGAACAACTTGTTAGTGATAATGGATCACAATTCGTATCAGCGGAATTTCAATCATTCCTGAAAACAAATGGAATCAAGCACCTTCGATCAGCACCATATCACCCGGCAACAAATGGGTTAGCTGAAAGATTTGTGCAGACATTGAAACAAGCTCTATGCTCATCTCTGGGTAATGGATCTCTGAACCGACAACTGAATTCATTTCTGCTGACATACAGAAGTACACCTTATGCTACCACCAAGGTCACCCTGCCTTTGCCATGATGAAGCGACAACTTTGTACCAGGTTAGACCTTCTGAGACCTCCAAGAACCAAGGAAACTGTACAAACTCAGCAAAGAGCTCAGATGGAAAGACGAGCAAAAGTTAAGCAGAGAAAATTCTGTACAGGTGAAAATGTTCTAGCATGGAACTACAGCAAGGGCGAGAAATGGGTTCCAGCTATTGTAGTAGCACAGACTGACCCAGTCTCATACACTGACCAAACAAAGAGTGATGAGATCTGGAGAAGACATATTGACCAGTTATTGTCCTCAACAAATTCCAGTGATGAGCAACACCTATACATAACCCTTTTCAGAAAGGTTCTATGCAGAACCATATAAAACACATTCTCCATCAATCTGAAATACCCTTTAATGATGCAAGGAAACATTTAATCATGATAAAGCATTCTGAGTGAACTAAAGAACCTTTGAAGAACCATCTTTTTGGAGTGTGTATGATAGAAAATGTGTGCAATTATTGACAAAACTTGGCAGGTAAAAGCTGAGTGGACATCAACCAGACCAAAATGTTAATTGGCCATCCTTTAGTATCATGTACTCTAGACACTTGCTTGACTATGACTTGTATTACTATACCATGCAGCTCATGGGATCCACCAGAACAAGGCTTGGCTAGTCTCATTTACTTGTAAAAAAGTATTGTAAAGGAAACACAATACATACTGTATTGATAAATTTGTGTATCGTTATATCGCTTGGGGAAAAGCTTTAACATTGTGCTATGAATGTGGATTAAATCAGTTTGTACACTTTCTCTAAAGCTACTTTAGCATAACTTTTCTCAAACTTTTCAGGGAAATGTTTTACATTTCACAGCAGTAAATCAAATGTGTGTGTGTATTTTTCTGGCTTGTACTGGACTAAGGTGATGTAACATTCAGGTATGTTGCTCATCCCGGAGTCCGTTTATCACAGGGCAGTTTGCTTTTTGATGTAGGAATGGGTCAAACTCCTACAGGCAGTTCTGGAGATTTGCAGCGGCGCCGGGTTCGTACTGATTTTTGTGCACCCAGGTGTACTTCAGATAGAAACCAGGCCAATTTAACTCATATCAATGAAACTGGGAATCAAACCCAAAGTACAACTGCAAACAATCAGCAACGGGAGTGACCTTTACTGAACTGTCACACCACAAAGATCACGGTAAATTGGTAGAGCCAGAATTAGTTTGTATATCCTCTCTCTAAATGGATTTTAATATCAATACTTTTACATTTCAGAGCAGAAAATCAACCATGCAAGTAGTTTTCTCATCTGTAGTGGTCAGAGGTGATGTAACCTAGAGGATGACTGCTCATACTGGAGTCAATATATCATAGTGTGGTCTGCATTTGGATGCAGGAATGAGTCAAACTGCTATATTGAGCTTTAGGTGTTTTCAGCAACACTAAATTTGCAGTACTGAGTTTGTTCATGCATGTGTCGCCCCTTGGGTGTTCTTCAGATAGAAACCTGGGCAATTCTAAGGAGAATTTCAATTCATTTCAATCATTAATATGTAGACAAAGTCATTCAGAGGAGTTTGATGTGAAACGGTTCATTGTTACTCAGATTTCTTTACAGTGGCGCTGATAGGAACCCGGGGTTACAATTTCTACAATGCTTTTACTTACTATCCAAAACCACCAGTGAAGCTACATGTGAGTTTTTCAATGTAATGTTTTATTGTAATACTTGTAAAATAGAGGACTACTCTGCCATAAACTGCACTGCATATACCTACCCAACATTAATGGATATTTGAAAATACATTTTAGGCCAAAATCTTATCACAGAAATATAAAATAATGTCTAAAAACAAGCAACAAGCAGCTCTGGTGGCTCCACAGCAGAATTAGATTTGATGTCAAATAAAATAATCCTCTTTTACAGTAAAATAAAGCTCTGCTGGTCGTTCAACGCAGTTTAACAGTAAATGGTCTTAAGCGCTGGAGTTAATGTAAAACTGCTAATTCACCCTTTAACCCTGAAAGTTGGCATGCAGACTGCTGGTCATCATAGCAACGCAGACAGCAGTCTCGCCTACTGTCGCCCATTTAAGGTGGAACAGAAAATTTAAACAGGAGAATGAGAAGCTGACTCTGGCGTCATAAAAAGTTGAACATTGAGAGACATTTTACAAGAAACTGTTCTACTTTTGTGGGAAAGTTTCCTGCTGGAGATGTGAGAAAAGCAGCTATAGCTGAGCTAAAGTTTAAAGCACAGCAAAGTAAGTCTGTATTTTCAGTTATGTTTTTTGGCCTATACTAGTACATCAGCACATATTGAGGCATATTAACAGCTAAGATGGTAAAATGGACAAAAAATTGCTCCCAAGGTGACTTGATTTTTGCTATAAGAACAAAACGGCTCTTCTTAACATTTGGGTTGCTACGTTTGTTTCCCTCAAGACCCATGTATGAAAAAGAGATGTCAGAGTGAAGATAGAACCTTTACATTATGTGGAGGTTCTTTAAATGTCACATTTTTAAAAAGGTTCTTTACACTCACACAACGCCAACACATCTTACACATTCTTTTTTTTTTTTTTTGCATTTTTCCCTGATTTTCTCTCCAATTTAGTCGTCTCCAATTCCATCCACTAGTGCACACGATTCTACCAATGCTAGGATGGTGAAGGCTAACACAGGCTTCCTCCGAGACCTGGTCTTACACATTTTACAAAGCCTTCCATTAAACATTGTACCCTTTTGGGCACCTTTATTTTAAGAGAATGTATCATAGTGCAGGCTGCTTTTGGATGTAGGAAAGGGTGAAACATCTAAATGCATTATTTCCAAATCTTATATTGTCATCAGCGCCACAAGTAACAAGAGGCAAAGGGCATAAAATGCTCACATATTCAAAATGACTGTACCTGAAAACAAAATAATGGCCAAAATGCTTCCATAATAATGTGACTTTCTGCTTAATAAAATCATTACAGTGAAAAAAAAAAGTAATTGAGAGTGGTTTGGTGTGAAATGCTCTGTTCTAGAGAAACTGGTGGTGATAGGAACCAGACGTCTGAAGAGTTGCCTCTAAAAGCATTACATCCATTTTTTGGATATGTCTGAAATATTGTTTTAAGGTAAACTCTCAGGAAAAAAAAGGTACTATACTCTCACTGGGGCAGGACCCCTGTCATCACTGAGGTGGTACCCTCAAGGGTACGTCTCAGTACCTTTAGTCAGGGAACATAACTGAACCATAATCCACTGAAATGATCTGTTCTAAGCTGGACTGACTCCACACCCCCCGCCTCGCCTCCAGGCTTTTATTCCACTGCTCTGTTTTAAAACATACGAAATTATGAAAAGGAACAAATATGAACTTTTCACCTGGAAAAACTCATTTAAGGTTCATAATCAGACCTTAAAACCACTGCAGAACCTTTGGGGGAACATTTACATTGTTTGTACTTGATGAATGAAAAATGTACCTGAACAGAACCTTCATTTCTACCCCAAAACATTTTATATATATAAAAAAAATGGTAAAGAGACACATGCAGGGTGTTGTTAGGCAAAATAGCCCCCAAGGAAAACTGGTTTATCACTCTTTTATCATGACTGGCATTCCATATATAACTCAGAAGGCACGTGTAGGTGTTGGATAGCAAATAAAGTGGTTATACTTGCTTTGTACCCATCTTGACTCCTGGTTCCTATCACAACCACTGTTAAGAAATCTGAGCCAGCACCTTTCTCTGTTAAAGCGCATGAAACCACTCTGAGTGACTGTTTACTTCTCAACGACTGAGTTATGAAGAATGTCTGAAATGTAGTAAATCAGTGTTGATGAATGAATGTCACAATTGTGATAATAAAACATTTAAAACATTGCTTTAACCTCTGATCTTAACAGGATGACCGCTGTCTTCTGTAGATAAACTGGACACCTACATATATATATATATATATATATACACACACACACACACACACATATATACACCTGTACTTTATATGAGAAACTGCTAATGCTAGTATCTCAATCTAAGAGCATTCACCAGGCCTGTATTCTCTCCTTAACGTTAAATCTGTGCACGGCTCTGCAGCTGGTACTAAACTGCTAGTCAGTGTTCTGGTGAAGCTTAATTGTTATTGTGAGTACTTCCACCCCCCGTTGTGTATAAAATGCCCCTGGCTTTCAGTAAGTGAGGTCAAATATTTAATGTTGCCCATTATTTCCTAACTTGGCTGCACTGACAGCCTGACAAAAATAAAGGCTCCTTAATGGCTCCTGGCTTTAATGTAAGTTTCTAAGAAAATCCTGGTCAATCAAAAAGAAAAGAAAAAAAAAATACATCAGAAGAAAATACAGGGTGAGAAATGTTGCTAACACTTTATTTGAAGGCTCCATACATAAGGGCTTCATAACACATTCATAAGCACTGAATAATGTGTTTATGAAGCACTACTTGAACATTTATTAAGTGCTTATGTCGGTTCTCGCAACCTGACATAAGATGTTTTATGAAATAAATGACATTGTACTGACATAATATGAATAAACGTTGAACATATTTACAGCACTAAACATATTTAAACCCTATACATAATTGCATCAATCATCTTATCTATGCCATGGAGGGAAGAGGGGGTGGTTTCCAGGCATATTTCACCTGATATTAATACAATATCATCTTGAGAATGCTGACATAAATAGTTATGTATAGTGTTTTAAATGTTTAGTGCTGTAAATATGCTCAAGGTTTATTCATATTATGTCAGTACAATGTCATTTATTTCATAAAACATCTTATGTCAGGTTGCGAGAACCGACATAAGCACTTAATAAATGTTCAAGTAGTGCTTCATAAACACATTATTCAGAGCTTATGAATGCGTCATGAAGCCCTTGAGTCACACATCACTCCCTCCTCGCCTCCGACCCCTCTGGGATTTAGATGCTGGGCTCATGATTTACATTTAGCACTGGGCCTGCATAGAAGAACCAGTGTTGGTTCCCTAAGGATCCTTTCAGTAAAAGGTTCTTTAAAGAAATAATTATTATAAATGAAGTGTGGGAGTGTGGAAATCGTAATAAAGTTTAAATTCTTTAAAAAAAAAAGATGATTCTTCAAGGGGTCTTCAGGAAAGAATCTGGTTCTATATAGAACCCTGAACACTCAAAGAACCCATTGCATGGTTACAGGGTTCTTTGCATCATAAAGCGTTCTTCAGATCGATAGAGAATGTGCTGTAGATGGTTGTATGTTGAACCTTTTTGAAAAAGGTTCTATGTACCAAAAAGTGTTCTTCTATTGCTATAAGCTTGACATTGTCACAATAGAAGAACCCTTTTTGGTACAATATAGAACCCTTTTCAAGAATGTGCCTTATAGAATCATTTAAAACACATTCGCCATCAGTCTGAAGAACGCTTTCGGATGCAAAGAACCCTGTAACCATGCAAAGGGTTCTTGGAGTGTTCAGGGTTCTATATCGATCCATTTTCTTTACTTAAGAACCCTCTTTTTTTAACAGTTTAATGTAAATGGTCTGTAGTTTAGGGTTCTTACTACATTACGTGGAGGTTCTTTACACTCCTACATTTCATGTTTAAAAACGGATCTCTAAAGAATCGTCTATTTAAGGTTCTTTAGGGAACCCAAAGTGGTTATTTGTGGTTTAGTGCAAAAAAAACCCCAAATAAATAAACAAAAAACTTTTTGGCACCTTTGTTTTATAGATTGTCATGTTAAATTTGCATATTAATTAAGGGTTTTTCTTAGAAATGTATATCCAAGCCATTTCGAAACCTTTATTTTTCCGTGCAACCACTGTGGTGTTTACATTGTTTGTATACATTTATTTCTAACAGTGTACAGAAACAAACACAATCGAAAAATAACTTGTTGTCTGAACTTAATTCAATTAGACCCACATTCCCCTTCAGTTAAATGCAGTCGAGTTAGTCTGTGCAGACTTTGTTACCTCAAGATGACGTTAAAATGTTGATGGAACAAAACTGAAACACTTCAATGCACCTTACTTCGGATTTCACTGGAAGGAAATTCTCTTTGGATCCATGTAAACTCAAAATTCACTGAAATGTTCTTCCATTCATTTTTGTCCATTTTACCTAAAGCAGTTACTTAAAGACAAGTGATTTATTTAACGTGAACATATTTTCAGTTTGTAAGCCAAACAACCCTGTTGGTTCATTGTTTTCAGCCTGAGCTCTGACTACGCCTTGTTATCACGGGGTGCATGTCAGGACTTTTTGTCGTCAGTTAAGAATAAGTTTTATTTCATGTGTTCATTGCGTTATCTTGCTTTAGCCGAAAGGCAATTTATTTTGCCGTGGGCTTGCTCTCAGCATGGGAATGACACAAAATTGTGGTACTTCAAAGCCATGAAATTGGAAGCATTTCTTCCAGTGAATTAAGTTTCTTTTGTGTGATCTGTTGACGTGGGAGTTCTGAGGGTTAGCCTCGTGTGAGTGTATTAACAAGCATCAAATCTATGAAAGAAAATCAGAGACGTCAGTGTTTGTTTTAGCTGGCAATGTTAGACAAAGCCAAACGTATCTTTCACATAATACTATTACACCCTTGATTGATTATCCAGTAAAAAGATTAACTGTGTTCCGTTTTGCTGCAGTGCTCCTGGTTTTGGAGGCGCTGGCGTGATGAACGTGTGTTTGGTCTGCTGATGGATTGTGCTGGTGGCGCTCAGCGAAGCTGCAGGTGATGCTCCGACTCCAGCCAGGGGGAGAAAAGCTTGGTGGCTTTTTCCATTTCCAAAAATGACAAATGAGATGACAACCAAGAAAAGCAATCATCCGCTTTCGTTCGGTCTCAGGAAAGTGCGAGTCCTTGAGGTGCGTCGTTGTGATATACCTCTGTCCTCCCACTACAAAAAGTGGAAATAGGAGTTTCCTTTAGGGAGTGGAGAAGCAGAAAGCTTTGGGCCGCAGTGGCTCCAGACTTTTATTATAGCATTTCACGCCTCGCAGCACTCGCAGCTCCAAGTTTGGAGATTACATAAACCTCAAAGTATTCAAGGTTGCAAATAAGGACTATTCACATGAGGAATTGTTCACTCCGGTTTGGGCAAGATCTCTGTTAGCCCACTGCTATTTCACGGACACCCTGAGACCGAGGCAGTTCAGAGCTCAAGCTTTTCAGCATTTTCCTCCAAAATGCCACTGTCAGTATATAAGAGACTGCGTTCTATTACTCTGCATGAGGTCCAAGCCTCCTACAAATGTCCTAAAATGTTTACCATGCAATGGCTCATTAGTGACTCACGTAACAGTTTTGCTCTTTTAAAAGCAATTAGAGACAGAAAAATCCCTACTGCTGTAATGAACAGCATGCAGCACCATTCATTACAACAATCAGCTCTTTAAGCGAAACGAGATTACATATTTATTCAGAATTCACCCCAAAATCTCATGCATTATGCATGAAACGGTAGAACGCACTCTCGAAATGATGATGTCTGCAAATGTTTAATCGCTTTGAGAAAAATGAGACATTACTCAACGTATTTAAACAGTGGGAGCTTCGGATTATAAGCCGAAAGTAGCACACGATGTGTTTTGTTCAAGAAGGCTATAAGGTTCTATTAGGTATTATTGAGATATCAGTTCTTATTTCTGTAATATTCAACATACATAAACAAACACACGTTTTTTATCACCAAGAATTTTGTCGCCACTTTGTAAACCCTTATAATAAAAGAAGCTGAACTTGTTTTTCTACTGAAAGTCGACCCGTTTTCCCCCAAATCTGGGCTATAAACTATAAACAGACGGCGTCTCTTCAGTGATCTGCTCTGGAAACATCACTTTTAGAAAATAACGGAGATTTTTGGCTGTCAGCAGTAAATCGTAAGTATAGAGTGACATGTGTGATCATAAAACACCACAAAAAGAAAGAAATAAAATAAAATTGTACATTTATTTGATGCAGTTGCTGAATAATTTACCTTAAAATTTGGTCATGTAGATTCAGATGGACAAACCAAAGTATACCCTATGCCTGGGAATCATAGGAGGGGACTTCTGGGCTAAAACCTAACATGTTCTTTGTCATTTTATTACAGTTTTCTGTAGCTCAGCATTGTCTTCTCACTACAATTCCCAGCATGCATTACACAAATGCATCATAAAACAATTGGGAATCCCTGTGGTGCCAAACAATCCTATCTTCAAGCCACTTAAACCACTAGGCTAATATTCTATAGACTGTGTTCGCTACAAACTTAAAAAGATGATTCTTCAAGGGTTCTTTATTAAAGACAATAGTTCTATATAGAACCATGAGCATGGTTAAATTATTCTTCAGATTGATGATGTTGAGTGTGTATATGGCTCTATATAGCACCAAAAAGGTTTTGTAATTGTAACATCAACTATATAGAACCCTTTTTAAAAAAGGTTTCTATATAGAACCTTACACAACACATTTTTCATCAATCTGAAGAACGATTTCATGATGCAAAGAGCTCTAAGCATGCATACGGTTCTTTGAGTGTTCATGGCTCTATATAGAACCATTGTCTTTACTAAAGAACCCTTAAAGAACCATCGTTTTAAGTGTGTATTATATGTCCACCCTATTAAAAATGGTGGTTCTTCAGTGGTTCTTTACTAAAGAAAATAGTTCCTTGGAGAACATTAAACACTCAAAGAAGATTTTGCATGAATAACGGGTTCTTTGCATTGCGAAATGGTTTTTCTGTATAGAACCTTTTGAAAAGGGTTCTATATAGCACCAAAAAGGGTTCTTCTATTGTTATAAGCTTGACATTGTAACCGCAACAAAACCCTTTTTGGTGCTGTGTAGAACCCTTTTCAAAAAGGTTCTGTAAGAACCTTATACAACACACTTTTCATCGATCTGAAAAACCGTTTCACAGTGCAAACCTTTAAGCATGGAAAAGGTTCTTTGAGTGTTCATGGCTCTATATAGAACCATTGTCTTTACTAAAGAACCCGCAAAGAACCTTTTTTAAGAGTGTAGCTAATGAAAAAAAATCCAAACCCCAAAAATTCACCCAAAGCAGTGGTAGTAGTAGTTTTTCAAAAGTTACTCCGATCTTCAAGACACATCATCGTAATGTTTTTTTCTGATTACTCCTTAAACTGGAATGTCATATTTTACAGACTACACTGCTGTAGGATGTAGTGATGGGTAAATTTGCCATGTTGGCCTCAGTGCCTCTTTAAGGGGGTGAGGTAGATGAGAAATTTGAACCGCTCCGTCAATTAGGGGCCCATATCTGTTTGCAGTCTGTCTGAGCTTTTAAACTGTCTCCTTGACTGTGGGCCAAAATGCCATATTCTAACTCTATGATGTTTTCTCTATAGAGCGGTGGTCACCATCCCTCCTCCTGCTGATCTTCATCTTCAACCCAGTTCTAGCCAATCAAGGGCTTCCATCGTTTGTTTTCACTGAACTCTGCAGCCTGCTAGTTCTCCAGGAGGGATGGCGAGAACTTGTGTGGAGTGAGTATTGCACCTTTTTTCTTAATGTCACGCCTCGGACCAACTCGCAATTCAAATTGGACTGCGTTTCCCAGACTCCTTCACAAGAGCATGCGACAGCACAACTTCCCATTGACTTGGAGTCTGAGTCGAACTACTCCACCCACAATCCCAACTGGGATCCCATGACTTCTGACTCTGTAAGACCAACCTATCGGCGCTCTCAATCACCCGATTACTGACTTGATTCTCCTGTGTATATTTGTCACATGTTCAAAGCAGATAGATTATACGCCCGGGCTTTAGAACTAGTCAGTGTGAAGTATTGTTTCTGATGAACTTGCTGAGTGGATTCTCTGATTGTGTTTGCTTGTTTTTGGACCTGTTTTCTGATTTTGCTTGCCCGTTTCTGTACCTCTGCCTTGGGCTCTTGCTGTGTGTTTGTGAAACCTTTGGTTTTGTTTGCTTGATGTTATGATCACCTTTGTGATCCTGCTGCACCTTCTGGCTTTGACCCATGCTAGGACTCTGACTACGCTTTCGTCTGGTGAGAATAAACCTCATCTTGTTCTCTTAATAGCACATGTCTGAATTCTGTCATTTATCCTCATTTGTTTTAGATCCTGATAACCTTACCAACTATCAAGCCTGAAATCACCTTCCTAGTGTGGGCAATTATTTTGGACAACAGAAGAAATCACTTACAATACACCCTGCAGATAAAGTATCATTCCCAATCAAAAGCCAGAGCACCAATCAGGGCCCAGCGGTCACTTTGTTTAGAGCTGGTTTTGACCTGTTGGTCATACCGACCCAGTGCAGCACGCGGTTCAACGTCAGCGCAGCAGCGTAAAACTTTGGGAGAGTCTGATCAACATAAATGATGAACTAACCTAACTTTGTGTAAATAGAGCACAATATAGAAATATGTCCACATATGCAGTTGAGACTGACGCGGCTTTTTTCTGAATTTCTACAAACACCATTTCATTTTATAGTAAATGAGTTTGGGCTGGTTTATGTTTATGAACAGACGCCTACAGATCAACATAGTAAAGGAGCTCATCTGTGATCCTGAGTTTAAAGCCAGTTTTTATTCAACTTAAACTTGGAACTAAGTTGTAAATAAATCTGAAACTGAAACTTTGCTTGTGTGTAAAAAGTGATTTCAGAGCCACTCGGTTCTCCCTGATGGAAACTGTTTACCTTCAGTGTTTTGTGCTTCTGATCATTTTAATAGACGTCAGCGTCACTAATTAATGACGTTCTATTAAAAGACTGGTTTACCAAGAGAGACGCTGGAGGACTTTCACCTGAAATGAGTTCATGAAGCCAGTCTGGTTATAAAAATGATAACAGGACCAGATCAGAGCCAGAATTACTCTTTTAGTACTTTTACTTTATACTTAAGTACATTTGAAGGTAAATACTTTAGTACTTTTAATCTAAAGGGAGGAACTTCTACTTTTACTGGAGTAATATTTTACCTTGGGTGTCTCTGCTTTAACTCAAGTACATGGTTTGTGTACTTCGTCTACTGCTGTTCCTACGGTAACAAAACCGGTGAATGAGTTGATGAGCAGTGGGGGAAGGAAATAAAATAGACACGACTACTCCTAACCGGATTAGCACTTCCCTTTTGGACATCTCTATGGTTCCTACTCTTTCCAGTTTGCTAGTGTAAGACTGCACTGGGAGAGTTGCCAGGATTGTCTGTATCCAGAGGGGACATATCAAGCTTTTTTCCTGGTAACATTCCAGTCAAAGCAAAATATGTAATGTTCCAGCTAATTAGCTATAGCCTCCACTAGCTAGCATCAAACATGTGGCAGGGGATCAAGGAAAACATCAGCATAGATGAACCCTGTTCCAAAGTTCACACTTGTGTACTGGTTTGTGCATTCATGTGTTTTTGCTAAGTGTCCAGGTTTGTCCCATTTCTCAGAGCACACACTAAATGCACCCTTTCCTAAATGCCATGCTGATGCCATATTGGCCTAAGTATATTTTCCTGCGCAGCCTGATTGGTTGAGAAGCGTTCCAAGTATTTGCATCAGTGCCTGTATGATTCCCATAAGTCAGGGGTCGGAAACCAAAATGTTAAAAACAGCCATTTTGTCCTTTCAATAAAAAAATCAAACCACCTTTGGAGCCACAATATTTTATGTCCATTTTACAATCTTGGCTGTAAATATGTCTCAGTATGTACTAATGCCCCAGTGTTGGCTTTAGCTCAGCTATAGCCTCTTTTCTCACATCTCCAGCAGGAAACTTTTTCTCAAAAGTAGAACCGTTTCTTGTAAAACGTCTCAACATTTGACTTCTTTTACGAGACTAAAGTCGCTTCTCATTCACCAGCTTCTCATTCTAATTTTCTTGTTCCACCTTAAGAATGTAACTGTTGCACCATTTAAGGTGGAAGGGGACAATTCAAACAAGAAGCTGACTTCAGCCTCGCAACTCTTTAGTGTTTGATAGTTTCTTGTTGCAGATTAAACATATAAGGAAACCTGCTGAAGTGATTATAAATGCAAATATAAGTGCATTCGCCTCCAAATGATCAATATTCGTCTTAAATCTTTCTCTTCAAGTCTTTCTCTTTTCCTTTTCGTTAGCCACTAGTTAGGTGAGATTGTTGTCTGTGTGCCAAACTTCAGGGCTAAAGGGTGAATTAGCAGTTCTGCGTTAACTTCAGAGTTTATTGGCCATTTACTGCTGAAACTGTGTTGAACGATCAGCAGAGCTTTATTTTATTGCAAATGAGGATTATTTTATTTTTACCTAGAAATCTAATTCTGTGGAGCTGCACCAGAGCAGCAAAAGAGCTGCATGTTACTGATGCAACTTTAACTGTCTATACGTACTACATCATTTATTTTGCATGATATAGGCCCTTTAAATATTATGCAGTCTGCTCCGCTTTCCACAGCTGAAAGGTTCAAAGTGGCCCACTGGTGGTTGCAGGGCACTTATGATGTTTTAGCTAATATGAAATCAATTGAAAACATAAGATACATAATATCAGTTCAGTACTGATCTAGCACCAGAAAAGCTGTGACTGATGTCATAACGTTTTATATTTCAGTGCAAGTCACTGGGTGCATACAGCTCATCTCAGTGTTCAAAACAAAACCATACAAACTATAATATAATAGTGAGCTGGTGTCAAGCTCATCGCGCATGTTTATCAACTAGGATTTTTTAGCTAAATCGTCTGCTCGTTTTCCAGTTTCAGGGAACCGGGTGCATATTGGCTGAATTATTTCAAACTGTTCCTCTGGTTAGGAAGCATCGAGGCCATTCAGGTTTGAAAGCTTGTTTAACGGACTCCTTTACTTTGCTTTATGGAGACGATTCAAATGCAAAAATGGCTCACAGCTGGAGTTCTCTTCCTCTTAACAAGATGGGGTTTCAGACTGGCAGGAAATTATGAGCTATGCGTTTTATGCGCCTCTGAACGCTGCTTCAGAAGATTTGCATGGTGCCGTTATTGGAGATATTCAGAACGAAGCAGTTCAGTTGGGTTTTCACAGACTTTGAGTTCGCGGGAAATAAAAGAAGCTCCTAAATTCTGTTCATCCGGCTTGAGCTGCATTGTTCCAGAGGCTTCCAGGTCGGCTATTTGCTTGCGTGCCTTTTGGGCAAAAAGCTGTTCAAGTATTCATGTTTGCATGTTGTAACAGTCAAATTACTCAGATACTCATTTGCATAATGTATTTGCATAAGTACATAACCAAGTGAAGACTTTGTGGTAGTTGTGCTGACTCAAGATCGAGACTTTGTGGAATTCAAGGCGGTGTCAAGGCTGAGACTTTGTAGTAGTGGAGTCTGAGTCAAGGCTGACACTCTTTAGTAGTGGAGTGCAAGTCAAGACCAAGGCCTTGTAGCAGTTGACCCTGAGTCAAGAATGAGATTTTGTGGAGTCAAGTCTAAGATTTAGTAGTAGTGACTTTGTAGTAGTCCAAATTAAGACACAGTCTTTATTGTAGTTGCGCTCAAGTCAGGGACAATACTTTGTAGTAGTTGAGTCCAAGTCAAGGACAATACTTTGTAGTAGTCAAGTCCAACTCAAGAAGTTGGAGAATTTAAGTCCCAGTCAACACAAAGTTTGTAGTAGTGGAGTGTGAGTCAAAACTGGACTTTGTAGAAATCGAGTCAGAGTCAAGGCTGAGACTTTGTAGTAGTTGAGTCTCAGTCAAGACTGAGACTTTGTAGTAGTGGAGTCAGAGTCAAGACTGAGACTTTGTAGTAGTGGAGTCAATTCTGACACTTTGTAGTAGTGGAGTCCGAGTCAATTCTGATACTTTGTAGTAGTGGAGTCCGAGTCAATTCTGACACTTTGTAGTAGTGGAGTCCGAGTCAAGGCTGACACTTTGTAGTAGTGGAGTCCGAGTCGAGGCTGACACTTTGTAGTAGTGGAGTCCGAGTCGAGGCTGACACTTTGTAGTAGTGGAGTCAGAGTCAAGGCTGACACTTTGTAGTAGTGGAGTCCGAGTCGAGGCTGACACTTTGTAGTAGTGGAGTCAGAGTCGAGGCTGACACTTTGTAGTAGTGGAGTCCGAGTCGAGGCTGACACTTTGTAGTAGTGGAGTCAGAGTCAAGGCTGACACTTTGTAGTAGTGGAGTCCGAGTCGAGGCTGACACTTTGTAGTAGTGGAGTCCGAGTCGAGGCTGACACTTTGTAGTAGTGGAGTCCGAGTCGAGGCTGACACTTTGCTCAGAATAATAAAATAAAAAGAAAAAGGGGAAAAAACGAAATCCAAGGTTTCTGCTTTAAACATTGCTGTGTAATGAGAGACAATTAGATTCTCTTTTTTTTTTACAGTGGCACCTGCTTTATTTTACACTCTGTTAGATCCGGCCAGCCATTAGCAGCTGCACTTTCTCCTGAAATATGTGCTCCATAGACTCGAACACATACAGTATAGATGTATGAATGCTGAAAAGTTCTCTCCTGCTGTTCCAGGAGGCTTAAGTGGGGAAAATCTCCCTCACCACTGTGACAGTCACTTTCTTTATCACTACATGTGGTAGTAATTTCTCCATGTAATAGGACAACATCCATGAATTATTATTAAATATTACTCGACAGGTCACACTGCACTAGGCTGTATCCCCATATAGGTGGAAAACTTTGAATTATTTGTTTAAACTTTACTCTGGAATTAAGCATCGTGGTGGGCTGTGATGACTTCCATTCATAGTCTGCCAGCAGAAGCCCTAAGATTTCATGACCCTCCAGGTGCCTCAAAAAAGCCCTTGATTTTACCAAAAAACATAACATCTATTTCAATACAGTCTTTTAAGATAAACAGCCAGAAGAGATTCAAGTTTTCAAAGGGGTGGCCAGAGTGGCCAGTGCCTTCCCTGAAATCTCTGCACTCTTAAAAATGAAAGGTTTCTAAATTGTTCTTGTCCTGGAAAAACCTTTATTTTCTATAGAACCTTTAGACTATCCGGAACTTCTTCAATCTTCAAGGGAGAGTAAAATAAATGCTTAATTAAATTGTTAAACAATGCCGTTTAGAATGGTTTGAACTGAAATTTGCCATTCAAGAGAAACTAACCTAGTCAGAATTGTTCACATTGGTGGTGATAGGAAGCCTTTAAGTTCTCCCCCCCAGGAAGTTGCTCCCTTGTGTTGCCTGATGACTGACACACTGTTTTATGATATTTTCTAGAAGGGGTTTGCCTTACAATGCCCTGCATTTACCTCTCCTCCCTTAGGGAGTTGCAGTGAGTAGCGCTGTCACCTCACAACAAGAATGGTCTGGGTTCGATTCCCCAGCCGGACAACCAGGGTCCCTTCAGTGTGGACTTCGAATGGTCTCCATGTGTCTGCGTGGGTTTCCTCCCTCAGTCCAAAGACATGCAGTCAGGCAAATTGGAGATGCTAAACTGGCCCTAGGTGTGTGTGTGTGTGTGTGTGTGTGTGTGTGTGTGTGTGTGTGTGTGTGAATATGGGTGTTTCCTGGCTTCTGTACAATGAGTGCTTAGATAGGCTCCAGCAACCCCATCAACCGACAAGGATAAGCAGCTTAGTGTGTGTGTGTGTGTGTGTGTTGTAGAGATGTGTGTGTTGACCCCCGGTTATCATCACCACCACTGAAAACGAAAACTGGGTCAGTATGTTCCTCAACACACTTAAAAAGATGGTTCTTCAAGGGTTCTTTAATAAAGGGAATGATACTACTCGGACCATAGGTTCTACATAGACCCATTTCATGCTTAATTGGTTCTTTTGCATGGTGAATGTTCTTCAGATTGATGGAGAATGTATCATATGGTTCTATACAGAAACTTTTGGGAAATGGTTCTATATAGCACCAAGAAGGGTTCTTCTATTGTTACAAGCTTGACAATGTAACAAATAGCGAAACCTTTTATTGGTGTTATACAGAACCATTTTCTACAGGACATATACAACAGATTCTCCATCAATCAGAAGAACTATTTCACCATGCAAAGAACTGCTTAAGCATGAAATGGCTCTATAAAGAACTCATGGTGCTAAATAGAACCATTCCTTTGAAGAACCATCTTCTTTAGGAGTGTATACTCTCTACACTCCATCCAAAGGTTCTTTATGGAACCAAATATGGTTCTCCTATGGCATTGCTCCATAGGAGCACCTTTATTTTTAACTGCTGGATTGTTTTTCAAATCCCACACACATTAATTCTTTACTAGATATTAAACGTATGATGTCTGATTTGCGGATTTCCAAATGAGGCGTGCTGGACATGCATCAAGCATGGCCCATGCTGTGGTTGTAAACCAGCCAACTAGCGGTCCACTGGGGAGCTATATACCAAACACACATGGGTCTGCCTGATTCCCTGCCTCATTTTTCAGTCACGCACTACAGGTTCACTGATTCTCTACAACGCAAGCTGACGTCCTTCAAAAAGCAGGCCTGATTCCACAGCAGTGTGTCTGTGGATCCAGCATATATTGTATCACCTGGATTTTGAGATTAATGTCGGAATAGAACATTACTTGTGAGACCTGCACCTCATCAAACTACTAAGAGCGCCTCTCATACCCCTAATGAATACAATGACACAGACAGGGGAGATAACCCTAGAGCAGAACTCTGACTGAGATATCCATAAATATGGGCACCGAACACCAAGGGCCGCACTCATGAGCCCTTTTCATTTCAAATATGAGCTTCGGTGTCAGTGCCTTTATCTTCCAGCTTATTAACCATGCAGAATTTGCTAACTCTTGCTCATCTGCATAACTCAAAGACCACAAAGTGTCTCCAAGATGAAGCATTACCACAGCGCTACTAAATTATGGATTTTGCATGGAGGAGTCCCTTCATTTTCCAGCTAACCTTGATACCCTGATCTCTCTGTTCAGAAGGCAATCCATTTATTTAAAACATCGGTTTCTTGTTGTGTTTTCAAAGAGACTATATCCTAAATTTGTCCTGTGTATTTTTCTCCTGAGGTCCACTTTGGATATTTGTGTGGGTTTATAGTCATAATTCATTTTTCACTCATTTCCATTTTCCTCGGAATTAATCCGTTTTGTTAAGACTGCCATATCGTGGGCCTAGAATGACAAGGTTCTATCTGCCTTCAGTTCAGTTTTGACATGTTATCAACGACTTCACTTCAAACCAGCAATTTTATGTAGGGCATAAATGGCTTTCATGTGAACAAAGCCATTGCTTTGAGATACTTTTCACTGCTGAGTCTGTAAATCCTGGAATATTCAAAAACAGCCTTTTCCAGAATGGACCAAATGCAGAAAGAACATTTTAACGATCAGAGCTTCCTTTGTGTTTGGAATTAAATGGTTCTAGCTGTGATGAACCCAAACTGGAATGGAAAGTCAGTCACCAGACTGTTACAGACGCAAATTCTGTTGTCATAAATACCTAAAATGTTTGAAATGTACTTCGTGCCTCTGCTTCTTTGCCCGTCTCACGACAGTCATGTTCTCTGGTTCTGAAATGGAGATTTCCACTGACGTTATTTTAGCTAGCTAGCTAATTCATCCTGCTAACCTTGGTAGCAAGCCTGCTGCTTTGCAGATCAGGTAAGCTAGCTAATTAAGCTGGATATCAGTTAGCAACGTTGCTAACTACAGACAGCTAATTGAGCAAGGTAGCTAACTTTAGTGTCTTATTTTCTTGCAAACTAATAACCCCCAAAATGTCCATATTATCTGCTCAATAAACTATATGACCCTGAATTCAGCTTTTATTACTTACTTAGTTAGTTCTCTGATTGTAGAGATAATTTAGCTAGCTGTTTACCTCGCTAACTTTAGCCAACATTAGCAACAGTTCATGTTGCTTAAATTAACAACCCCGTTGATTAGGGAAGACCCAGGATACGCTGGAGCGATTATATCTCTCGCCTGTCTTGGGAACGCCTCGGCATCCCCCCAGAAGAGCAGGAGGAGGTGGTGGAGGAGAGGGAGGCCTACGCCTCTTTGCTTAGGCTGCTGCCCCCCGCGACCTGGACTCGGATAAGCGGTGGAGGATGGATGGATGGATGGATGGCATACAAACATTCCTGATTCCAATAGCCTGTGTAACATCAGGTCATGTGCAAAACCAGGGTTTCAAAACTTTGATGCAGATTGGAGCTATTGATTCATTTCGCTTGGACATTTCGAATGATTCAGAATGAGCATCACTAACTGTGTGTGCATCACTGAGACACAAATGACCACTGCACTGTATTTGCCTCATTCAAAACGCAATGCAGGCTGAATAGGCGGAACTAAACATCTGTAGGCTGAATATCCTACACCCTACAGCCTACACTCAAAAGATTTTAGATTTGTGGCCCCCATAAACATTAAGCAAACATTTTATATTAAAAAAACCCCTGAAAATAGAATTTACTTATTTGTATTCATTAGATGCAAGCCAATTTGGAGGAATTTAATGTATTTACTAATTTAATCAACAGTTCATGGTTTTCGTAACTGTATTTGACCTCGACATGGCATGATGGTTAGTATGAGAGCTGCACCTCAAAAGGAAAGTTGTGCTCATAAAGATCTGCTTTAATTAGTAGTTCAGTTGGGAGTGAACAGAAATTCTAAACCAGGGAATTTTATCACAGCTGCAATCTATAAAGTTCTGTTTATTTCTTATAAAAGTGTGCACGTGTCTGTAAAGAGCCTCAGCAAATACTGTTTAATACAGTTTGGACGACAGTACAGGTTTGTGAATTTAACATGTTTTGTCATTTACTACATTTACACAGTCTGAATAACTGCGCGGTGAATACAGAAGGTCCTACTGACTCTTTAGAAATACATAAATGTGATGTAAAAGTATTGCATAAATCCTACAAGCACTTCTAATTTAAACTTTATTTAATTCATTCAGCTTTACTGAACATGATGGAGAAACATAAATTATTATGTTTTTTATATCGGATTTACGGATTTGAATTGAATGGAAAATTGACATATAATTAAAATACATAAGTTTTAACTTTTGGACTTAAATATTTTTTGAGGGTCTATGTAGTTGGTGTCCATATATTGACTTTTATGGACATGGGTGTGTTTTGAAACTTACACGCTCTATCAAACTCTTCAAAAATAAGTTTTTCCAATGCATTTCTTGTTTTAGATCCTCCTTATTCTCTTTTCAGCATTCTCTCCTGGCTGTATGACAGTAGTGTCATATCGTCGGGTGTGTTTATTTTTGCCGTGAGCTTTGAGCGATGTTGAAATGAGGTTACAAAAGTGACCACTTCTCATCAGCCACTGTGTGCATTATAGCAGATATTAGAGAGTAAACCTCGCTGGGTAAAGATAAGGCTCTTTGGCTTCCCGGCGCATCGTTTGACTTCTGCGTTCCCCTTTTAGCCTTGACTTTTAGCCTTGTGGTTAACATCAGAGGCCGTGCTCAGACAACAAACACAAGCCGGATGGAAAGGTCAGTAAGAGGGGACAGGCTTGTTACGGATGCCTCGTGTCTCATAACTGCCTGAGAGGCTACTTTTGATTGCTGGACAAGCTGCATTCATTCAGTTGTACTGCCTTTAATACCGAATGAGGGCAGTTTGTGCAAATTGTTGTTTACACTGAATGAAAACTTGCCATAGATATTATATGTTTGTAGTTTTGATTGAGTTGGCCTTCAAGGCTGAGCCATCTGTAGAGCGATGAAATTGCTGGAACCGTTACAAAATTGTTCGTTCTGTAGATCATAAAAAGGAGTGAAATACAAATTTATGAAAATTGCATCTGCCTTGGACAGTAATAGGATGGATTTCTTCTAGGAGAGCAAACTGTTTTATGTCCAATAGCAATAACACAATTGTTTGTTTTAAGGTGGAAATAAGAGAGAACTTTTTTTTGGCATAATAGGGACATTTTGCTTCACAGTAAATTGTCATGATGTCCAAGGTGAGTCAAAGGTTATGTTTGGACTGCAGGCAAATCGGATTTGTTTCTCAAATCAGATCTTTTGAGACGTCTGTCCGCACTGTTGTTTGCGAGTGATAAGATCGGATTTGTGTGTCCAGATATCACCAGCCTATCTGCGTGGTTTGCCGTCACTCTAGATTTGACCCACTGCGCAAAAGACGCATTGAATCCAATTTGAGCAGCCAGAGCTTCAATCTGTAAAAACTGATTGGAATCACATTTCCAATTCCAAATGTGGCTTGGATCTAATTTGTAAAAATCAGATTTCATGTGGTCTTAGCTGTCCAAACTATAAAAAATCAAACTGGACATGCCAAAAATCAGATTTGGGCTGGCAGTCTGAACATAGTCAAATGCAACCATCCAAGCAGAGGATCTAATGGGCCTCAGTGCAATAAAATCCCCCATATATGAAAATGACCTTCAATTAATATAAAATGAACATAACTGGCTTGTTTACTCTCCTTTTTATGTCTCTAAGTTGATGATATCCCTTTGCATCCATTTCTGCACAAAGAGGTGCTTCAGATGTAAGCAAAGTAAGAGTGGTTTGGTGTGAAATGCTCAGAAACTCACAGTTAGACTTGTTTACACTGGTGTTGATAGGAACCAGACGTCTGAAGAGTTTAATGCTTTTGAGAGCTTATGATCATTTTTTTAAAGGTTTTTTCCCTAAAATATGTTTTAAATATACTTTTTACATCTGTTCATGGTGGAGAGGTACATGCAGGGTGTTTTACGGTGAATCATCCCCAAAAAAACCTTTTTTTTTTCACATTAACCACTATATAATTAAGTAAAATTAAGTAAGTAAAATTACCCTTGGTTCCTATCACCACCACTGAAAGCTCAGTCAGTAAGTTCCTTTAGAATTAAACGTCCCACATTAAGCCACTTTGAATGACTGTTTACATGTCATTACAAGAAATTTGGGAAAACTGATAGAATTACGCTTTGAATTGAGCCCTAGATCTAATACATAGAGGTACATAGTGATATTGTTATCAGTCTGTGTTATTCCTGATATGTGATTCGCTTTATATTGTTCCCCTATAGCATACCAGCTGAGACACCCTCAAAATGCATGCGTGTGTGTGTGTGTCTGTAGGTGCATTTGAAATCTTTACATACGGCTCTGGTGACAGACAGGAAGCGGTCATAGCTGATGAGGACGATGTTGAAGACTGAAGCCGTGCACAGCAGATAGTCCATCACTAGCCACAGCTTGCAGAGGCCCCGGCCAAGCATCCAGCGGCCTGTCAGGATATAGGGCATGTAGACGGGGATACAGAAAGCCCCTGAACAGAGAATAACAATGCACAGCACATGACACACTGACTGGAGATAATGAGAGCTATATCAGATTGAGTTGGTGAGTCTTCATCAATATTCCAACATGTCATTTTCTCATGCATCTCAGGGACATGCGGTGTGGAGTAGGCCCGTTAACTCAAAATTACAAGCTGGCCTAACAATGCAGCCACTAGCAAGGCAAAGCCATCATTACCGAAGATCACAAAAGCATCTGTCATTGCTGCAATCAAACATGTCACGTGGAGTAGAAGGAGAAGAAATACACCCTGCAACCGCTTCCACCACCGGAGATAAAAATAAGTGGCTGGTGAGCAGTGTCTCACAAATGAATGCAAAAAAACCCATCATTAATTTTTTTTCTTTGGAGGATAGACTGGGCATCACCATATATATATATATATATATATGGTGTGTGTGTGTGTGTGTGTGTGTGTGTGTGTGTGCATACATACATACACACTGATCAGGCATAACATTATGACCACCTCCTTGTTTCTACACTCACTGTCCATCTTATCAGCTCCACTATCAGCTGCACTTTGTAGTTCTACAGTTACAGACTGCAGTCCATCTGTTTCTCTGATACTCTGTTACCCCCTTTTACCCTTTTCTCCAGTGGTCAGGACCCTCATGGACCCTCACAGAGCAGGTAATATTTGGGTGGTGGATCATTCTCAGCACTGCGGTGACACTGACACTGGTAACACTGGTGGTGTGTTAGTGTGTGGTGTGTTAGGTGTGTTGTGCTGGTATGAGTGGATCCGACACAGCAGTGCTCCTGAAGTTTTTAAACACCTCAGTGAGAATAGTCCACCAACTAAAAATATCCAGCCAACTGTCCTGTGGGCAGCGTCCTGTGGGCAGCGTCCTGTGACCACTGATGAAGGACTAGAGGATGACCAACACAAACTGTGCCGCAGCAGATGAGCCATCATCTCTGACTTTACATGCACAAGGTGGACTGACAAGGTAGGAGTGTCTAATACAGTGGACAGTGAGTGGACACGGTGTTGAAAAATTGCAGCAGCACTGCTGTGCCTGATCCACTCATACCAGCACAACACACACTAACACACCACCAATATGTGGGTGTTACTGCAGTGCTGAGAATGATCCACCACCACATGATGTGCATGTATGTAAACAGAAGTCAGAATTCAGCATAACTCCTGTTGTCTAATAGCTGCCTGCAGCATTCAGCTGCAGTTTTGAAGTTTTGTTCCGTTTCGGAGGTCATTGTAAGGCATATTGTGTCCTAAACCACAACTACAAGTCTGCACAACCTTAATGAAGGCCTGGATGCAGTTTGAAAACGTTGAGAGAAGTACTGGGAATGTAGGTACGGAAAGGATTAGGGTGACTATTGACTTCTAGTGTTTGTCAGCAATGTTGGCCTCATAGCTCCAGGTCTAAACTAAGGAAGCAGAATTTGGACACCAAAGATGTCTTGGTTGACCAACTGTGGCTTGGGTTAGTGGAAAATTGTGTACATTTAATTTTTCATTATCATTATTATTCATTTAAATAACAATTTTTATAAATGTTTGTATGGCAATTAAGGGTTACAACCGTGTGTCCAAACCAAGTACCATTCTGGAACTAAGAGTGCTTTATTTTTAAGCAATGAACTAAAACTTCTATACAAAAACATCTACATAAAACTGTCTCACCACAAATCTTAGAGTGAGCTTTGCGGAATTACCAATATGACAACCAAGTAGCCTCATTTATATGTAGAATGACTTCATCAGCTATTTGGGTCTCTAATATGCATTTCTAAGGGCATCACTTGCCCTCACTCTGAAAATAAAGCTGCCAAAAACATTCTTTAAAAGAGGGTTCTTCAAGCGTTCTTCAGGAGAGGCAATGGTTTTATATATAGAACCATGACAACTTAAAGAAGAGCTTAAATGTTTCTTTTCACTGTGAAATGTTCTTCTCTATGATGAAGAACCTCTCGCTTATGGCTCTTTAAAAAAATATGTTTTCCATAGTTTTTTTGTAGCACCAGAATGTATTCCACCATTGTTCCAGTACTGTGAAAGATGCTTTTTTGCTGTGGAAGAACCGATTTTGGTTCCTAACCTTTCAATTGAGGGCTTTTTAAAGAACATTTTGTAGTGTGAAGAACCTGCATATAATGTAATATTTCCATACAAACCGAAAATTTTCCTAGAGCCATAGCCGAGAACATTTTAGGAACCTTTATTTTAAAGAGTTCAAAGACCATCCATGTTTAATGGGGGCGTGTCAGTTCCAAGACAATTCCCTTGTCCTTTTTCACCTCATTTAATCTCAAAACATCGTCTTCTCCAGTTTGTTTAACCTCAAAGACGCTTTCTAAATTCTGCATTTAGCACATTTCAGTGTGTTTCTTTGCTAGTTTGCATACTTTCCTGCTGCTCTTCCACTGAAGATGAAAGCTCTACAAAGAAAAGTGATGTTTCAACACTTCACACCAGCGGGACCCTAAATGAACAAATCAGCACTTCAGGAAGCTTCAGCAAGGCTCTGCTCAAAGGCCGTGAGCGCCTGAGGGTCTCGGGCTAGGCTTTCATTCTTTCTAACCTCTGATTAAATGTGGCAGTAGAAAACCACTGGAGGAAAACCAAAGATCTCTCAACATCAATCTCAGATATTGGCATGTGAGACTGATGTGGCTTTCACTCTTGTTTGACTGAAGTCTGCTGCTGAAGTTTCAAAATCATAGTCATCGTTTACTGAGACCAGAGAGGACAACACAAAAAGCCAGGTGTCAAAACCACCCACACCATGCGAGGACCCGTCGTCCTGGGGTCTGGAATGTTCTTCAGCAGAGCTAAGCCAAATGTTCTTGCTTCTTCTATTGTTTTCAAAATAATGCTCGCGAGAGGGAAGAGCCAGTCTTAAAAAGAGATCCAATCCACTTAAAAAGAGCTTTTAGTCTTGTTTATAAGGACTTAATGTGCACACGTTGACAACTGCGTGGGAGGACAGACACTCTAGTGACAGCACAGTGCACATGTAATTGTGTCCAACGTCAAACTGAGTGGTCGGGCAGTGAATGTAGGCTATGTGGACCGCTGTGAGTAGAGGGAGGTGAAGGCAAGAAGCTCAAATGTTTATTTGCATACTCCTTGTCATAAAATGGTAGGAGTGTGAACTCTGGAGGACACACTGACCTTATTAAGTATGGAGTAAAACTCTCTACAAGCAAAACTGGCCATGAATTGTATAACTAGCAGAAGACTATCTCTCTACAGATTCTACAGATAACTGCAGATCTCTCTACAGATTCTACAGATAACTGCAGATCTCTCTACAGATTCTATAGATAACTGCAGATCTCTCTACAGATTCTATAGATAACTGCAGATCTCTCTACAGATTCTATAGATAACTGCAGATCTCTCTACAGATTCTATAGATAACTGCAGATCTCTCTACAGATTCTACAGATAACTGCAGATCTCTCTACAGATTCTACAGATAACTGCAGATCTCTCTACAGATTCTATAGATAACTGCAGATCTCTCTACAGATTCTATAGATAACTGCAGATCTCTCTACAGATTCTACAGATAACTGCAGATCTCGCTACAGATTCTACAGATAACTGCAGATCTCTCTACAGATTCTACAGATAACTGCAGATCTCGCTACAGATTCTACAGATAACTGCAGATCTCTCTACAGATTCTACAGATGACTGCAGATCTCTCTACAGATTCTACAGATAACTGCAGATCTCGCTACAGATTCTACAGATGACTGCAGATCTCTCTACAGATTCTACAGATAACTGCAGATCTCTCTACAGATTCTACAGATAACTGCAGATCTCTCTACAGATTCTACAGATAACTGCAGATCTCTCTACAGATTCTACAGATAACTGCAGATCTCTCTACAGATTCTACAGATAACTGCAGATCTCTCTACAGATTCTACAGATAACTGCAGATCTCTCTACAGATTCTACAGATAACTGCAGATCTCTCTACAGATTCTACAGATAACTGCAGATCTCGCTACAGATTCTACAGATAACTGCAGATCTCTCTACAGATTCTACAGATAACTGCAGATCTCTCTACAGATTCTACAGATAACTGCAGATCTCGCTACAGATTCTACAGATAACTGCAGATCTCTCTACAGATAACTGCAGATCTCGCTACAGATTCTACAGATAACTGCAGATCTCGCTACAGATTCTACAGATAACTGCAGATCTCGCTACAGATTCTACAGATAACTGCAGATCTCGCTACAGATTCTACAGATGACTGCAGATCTCTCTACAGATTCTACAGATAACTGCAGATCTCGCTACAGATTCTACAGATGACTGCAGATCTCTCTACAGATTCTACAGATAACTGCAGATCTCGCTACAGATTCTACAGATAACTGCAGATCTCTCTACAGATTCTACAGATAACTGCAGATCTCTCTACAGATTCTACAGATAACTGCAGATCTCTCTACAGATTCTACAGATAACTGCAGATCTCGCTACAGATTCTACAGATAACTGCAGATCTCTCTACAGATTCTACAGATAACTGCAGATCTCGCTACAGATTCTACAGATAACTGCAGATCTCTCTATAGATTCTACAGATAACTGCAGATCTCGCTACAGATTCTACAGATAACTGCAGATCTCTCTACAGATTCTACAGATAACTGCAGATCTCTCTACAGATTCTACAGATAACTGCAGATCTCTCTACAGATTCTACAGATAACTGCAGATCTCGCTACAGATTCTACAGATAACTGCAGATCTCGCTACAGATTCTACAGATAACTGCAGATCTCTCTACAGATTCTACAGATAACTGCAGATCTCGCTACAGATTCTACAGATAACTGCAGATCTCTCTACAGATTCTACAGATAACTGCAGATCTCTCTACAGATTCTACAGATAACTGCAGATCTCTCTACAGATTCTACAGATAACTGCAGATCTCGCTACAGATTCTACAGATAACTGCAGATCTCTCTACAGATTCTACAGATAACTGCAGATCTCTCTACAGATTCTACAGATAACTGCAGATCTCTCTACAGATTCTACAGATAACTGCAGATCTCGCTACAGATTCTACAGATAACTGCAGATCTCGCTACAGATTCTACAGATAACTGCAGATCTCTCTACAGATTCTACAGATAACTGCAGATCTCGCTACAGATTCTACAGATGACTGCAGATCTCGCTACAGATTCTACAGATAACTGCAGATCTCTCTACAGATTCTACAGATAACTGCAGATCTCTCTACAGATTCTACAGATAACTGCAGATCTCGCTACAGATTCTACAGATAACTGCAGATCTCTCTACAGATTCTACAGATAACTGCAGATCTCGCTACAGATTCTACAGATAACTGCAGATCTCGCTACAGATTCTACAGATAACTGCAGATCTCGCTACAGATTCTACAGATAACTGCAGATCTCTCTACAGATTCTACAGATAACTGCAGATCTCGCTACAGATTCTACAGATAACTGCAGATCTCGCTACAGATTCTACAGATAACTGCAGATCTCTCTATAGGCTACATATGACCATATACAGATGACAGATGACTATCTACAGGCTACTAATTACCTTCTATAAACTAAAGATTACTATCAGCACACCACTGATTACTATCTACAAACTACAGATTACTATCTACAGACAACAGATTAATACCTGCAGGTTACAGATTATCTACAGACTTCAAATTACTATATGCAGCCTGCAGATTACTATGCACAAATTACAGATTACAGTCAATATACACTTCATAATACCAGCTGCTGTCTACAGATTACCACCTGCAAACTACAGATTACTATCTACACCCTACAGAAGATTGTCTACAGACTTCATATTACCATTTTCCAACTACATATGATCTACTGACTACAGATTACATCCACAAACTACACACTACTGTCTACAGACTACAGATTAATATATACAGACTACAAATTACTAACTACACACTACAGATTACAATCTACAGACAACAGATTAATACCTGCAGGTTACAGATTATCTACAGACTTCAAATTACTATATGCAGCCTGCAGATTACTATGCACAAATTACAGATTACAGTCAATATACACTTCATAATACCAGCTGCTGTCTACAGATTACCACCTGCAAACTACAGATTACTATCTACACCCTACAGAAGATTGTCTACAGACTTCATATTACCATTTTCCAACTACATATGATCTACTGACTACAGATTACATCCACAAACTACACACTACTGTCTACAGACTACAGATTAATATATACAGACTACAAATTACTAACTACACACTACAGATTACAATCTACAGACAACAGATTAATACCTGCAGGTTACAGATTATCTACAGACTTCAAATTACTATATGCAGCCTGCAGATTACTATGCACAAATTACAGATTACAGTCAATATACACTTCATAATACCAGCTGCTGTCTACAGATTACCACCTGCAAACTACAGATTACTATCTACACCCTACAGAAGATTGTCTACAGACTTCATATTACCATTTTCCAACTACATATGATCTACTGACTACAGATTACATCCACAAACTACACACTACTGTCTACAGACTACAGATTAATATATACAGACTACAAATTACTAACTACACACTACAGATTACAATCTACAGACAACAGATTAATACCTGCAGGTTACAGATTATCTACAGACTTCAAATTACTATATGCAGCCTGCAGATTACTATGCATACAGATTACAACCATAATACACTTCATAATACCAGCTTCTGACTACAGATTACCACCTGCAAACTACAGATTGCTATCTATTAACTACAAATGACTATTTACAGACTTCAGATTAGCATGTTCCGTCTGCAGATTACACCCTACAGAATATTGTCTACAGACTTCATAGTACCATTTTCCAACTACATATGATCTACTGACTACAGATTACATCCACAAACTACACACTACTGTCTACAGACTACAGATTAATATGTACAGACTACAAATTACTAACTACACACTACAGATTACAATCTACAGACTACAGATCGCTATCCACAAACTACACATTACTGTCTACAGACTACAGATTAATATGTACAGACTACAGATTACTTCCTATTGATTACTATTTACAGACTTCCGATTAGTATGTTCGGGCTGCACATTACAATCTACAGACTTCAGATTACTGTCTACTTTATCATGTTCAGACTACATATTATGATCTACTGACTAGAGATTACTATTTGCATGCTACAGATTGTAATTCACAGTTCAGTTGGCTACCAACAGATTACAGATGACTATATTCAGGATATAGATTACTATCTACAAACTACAGATTACTGTCTATATAACGCACATTACTTTCAGCAAACCTTAAACTTGAGGGTTCAAGAGCTCAGACTACATATAATGATCTACATTATTGCAGATTATTGTCTTTCTGCAGACTGTAAATGAGACATTATGCTGAATCCTACACTCCTTGAAAAACTGAGGAACAAACGGATCCTGTCCACTGAGAGGAGGCTGGGCTGGGCCCCTTCAGTGAGTGAACTCTTCAGCAGACACGCTGTGTATTTGTGTGTAACACCACTCTTATAAAAGATATTTCTTCAAGGGTTCTTTAGTACGGACAACTGTTCTATAGAGAACCTCAAACACTCAAAGTACAATTTGCATGCTTAAAGTGTTCTTTCCATGCTGAAATGATTCTATATGGCACCAAAAAGGGTTCTGTTATTGTTACGATGTCAAGCTTGTAACAATATCAGAACCTTTATCGGTGCCCTATAGAACCCTTATCAGGACCATGTACAACACATTCTCCATCAATCTGAGGAACGTTTTCACAATGCAAAGAAATATTTAAGCACGTAGGCATACAGAACCACTGTCTTTACTAAAGAACCACTGAGAACCACTTTTTTAAGGGTGATACTGGACCGGAATTAATTATGAAGACTGAAAAAATCAGGCGAGGACAGGTTCTACCTCAAATGTCATCATTTCCAGCACCCATAACAGAACCTTTTTTGGTGCTATCTAGAACCCTGTTCATAAAGATTTTTATCTAAAACCACATACAGCACATTTTCCAACAATCTGAAGGTTTTCACCACGCAAAGAGCCATTTAAGCATGCAAATGGGTCCTGAGTGTTCATGGTTGTATATAAAGCCACTGTCTTTATCAGAGAACCCTTGAGAACCACCTTTTTAAGGGTGTTACTGGATATCGGAATTAGTTGTAAGGATTTGAAAAGAAAACAAAGGCGAGGACAGTCTTTACTTTAAACATCATCATTTCCAGCTCATGCAGCAGAACCCTTTTTCGTGCTATCTAGAACCTTTTCCATGAAGGCTGTATCTAGAACCATATAAAATAAATTTGTCATCAGGCTGAAGAACCTTTTTCACCATGCAAAGAACCACTGAAGCATGCAAATGGGTCTTGAGTGTTAATGGTTCTATATAAAGCCACTGTCTTTACCAGAGAACCCTTGCGAACCAGCTTCTTAAGAGTGATTACTGGACATTTAGTATCAGTCTGAAGAACCTTCACCATGCAAAGAACCCACACACACATTAACACTCACCAACAAGAAAATCTGATATGGCCAGATTGAGGAAGAAGTAATTGCTCTGATTTCTGAGGCTCTTGTCCACGACGAACGCGAGGATGACCAACGCGTTTCCAGCCACCACCACGACCACCAGAGTGACCATCAGAGCCGCGAGCATGGCCGTGGTGGAGGCAGGTAAACCGGCGCTCGCGCTGGAGTTGTTGGACCCAGAAAAGCAGGTGACCATGGTCAAATCAGGGCGACCTCCTGGACCTGCAGGCTGCTCTCGTCCATCGCTCGGCTCGAAGACCCGGTCCGTCCGTCCGCCTCCCTTCAGCGCGCGGCGGCACTTTTCACCTCATCGCTGCTGCCCAAACTTTGACTCTGGGGCGCAGGCGCTGGGCGGGTGGTCGGGGGTCTCCGTGCTCCATGCTTATTTAATAATCCCGCGCGGGCTCCGAGTCTCCTGTCTGAGCGGCGTGTTTGTGGAAAGGGCGATAAGGAGGGAGGACGCACGGGCTTGGTGGCTTTCCAGCACGGAGAGCGCGCGAGCTGAGGAGCCCGCTGGCACGAGCGCCAGTGAATTAATCTCGGCAGCCTCCTCGCGCCTCCCTGCGGACCATCATCACTCAGTCACCATAAGCCGAAGAACAAAGTAAAAAACGCTAAAGCAGCTCCGGCGCTTGTGCTCAAGCCTCTCAAAACCACTTTATTCCGGAAAGTCAACTTTCTTGGAGAACCTAAACTCCTGTCTTTGCTTCTGAGCAGCTTAGATTTCTCATATCTTTGCCCTTATTCCAGAAAAACATCTGTCTTTTGACCACTCGGTCTATAACAGCTGCATCTGGGCGCTCCCCAACGGGTCATTCCCCAAAATCCACACACCAAATCCCAAAAAAGGGTTCCATGCAAAGAACCCTTCACGCATGCAAACGATGGTTGCTCGTGGTCCTCTATAGAACCGTTGTCCTTACTGTACAGAACCATGAACAATCAAAAAACAGTGTGCATGCTCTAAGGGTTCTATACATGGTGAAAAGGTTCTCCAGACTGATGGAGAATGTGTTGTAAATGGCTCCATATGGCACCAAAAAGGGTTCTGCTATTGTTACGATGTCAAACTATTGCCAATATCAGAACCCCTTTTGGTGCTATACAGAACCCATTTCATTAAGGTTCCATCTAGAACACATTTTCCATCAATCTGAAGAACCTTTTCAGCATGCAAAGAACCCTTTAAAGCATGCAAGTGGGTCTTTGAGCATTCATGGTTCTAGTAAGGACAACGGTTTTATAGAGAACCATAGACAACCATCCTTTCTATGTTGTTCTAAGTAAAATCGCTGTCTTTGCTAAAGAACCCTTAAAGAACCCTTGAAGGTTTTTAAGAGTGGAAGTGGACACCATTCAAAAAAGGCAAAACGGGTTACAAAACCACCAGAAACCCAGCAGACACCTTTAATGGTCTGTTTTCATTCAGCAGGGAGGATCACGCTTCTTGAGAACGCAGCTAAAAATGGGAGTTGGTATCGAATCTTTTTGAAAGGTCTCTCTTTTGACCGCTCTGCCTTCTGACGTTTAACTTTGTCAGCCTTCTATTCAGCATCTCCTGTCGCTGGATTTGGGCAATTCCTTCCCCCTCATTTTCACTGATGAAGACACCAAGAGTTCACATGGTTTTTAATACAACACGCTGGAGGATGAAACCATGTCTTTAAAAGAATTGTCCAGACAAGCAACTTTCTTTTGACCACCCAAGCTTGGTCTCCTCCCACCAAGGCAGTTGTGAGCAACGCCTAACATGACATTCTCAAAAATGAAGACACAATCTGCTGCTGTTGTTGTTGTTTTCTTTTTTTTTTGCTTAAAATAAAAAACACCTTGTTCCAAAAAAGCCATGTGTCTTCCGTTTTTGTATGTGGTCACCCCCAAACACGCCACTCTTGCAAATCAAGGCATGTTCACAGGTGTTTGATCACAGGTGCCCAACATGTTTGTTGAAACCAAGGCCCAGTCCCATTTCTTATTTTTCCCCCTACCCCTAGTATTCGAGTGTCACTTTGCTCCTTGGAACTGAGTTAAAGGGGGCAGTGGTTGAAATCTTCCCTATGAAATAGGACCCTCAAATAAAAGAGCATCACTTCATTAACAGCTACTAGCGCTGCTCTGTAGGCGACCCTGCCCGTCTGCAGGGACAGCAGAGGAGGGGAAAGTTCAGCTCCTCACTGCTGGGCTTTAGTTACATTTAGGGCATCATACGCATTCTTCAGTGATATGAACCTGAAGTCAGATAGTCACCAGTTTCCCATTCAAATTTTCCTGTTCTACCTTAAATAGTGCAGCAGTTCTGATGCCTGGGGTGCCAGAATGCACCTGCTGCACCATTTAAGGTGGAATGGGAAATTTAGCTGGGTAGCTACTGAGAAATCAGCAAACTACTAGCAATTTTCATGCTTGTTATCAAAAAAATGACCATAATACATTGAAACTACATCAAACTAAGACAACAGAGAAAATTCTCACATTTGTGGGGTTTTTGGTCTCTTGCTCAGCCGGCAAACTCTGTTTGGAGTGTGACTCTGAAAAACCGGTATGTAGCCCCTAACACTTCACCTTCCCCCTCTATCTCAACAAGAACCAGGACACCCTACCCCTTGGAGTGAATGCACAAAACAGAGGGGTAAGGGCTCAGTGGTAGGGGTGAAGGGTGAAATGAGGATTGGACCCAAGTATTTAAAACAATGATGATGATCCATCAAAAAGAAAAATCAGCCTTCTGTCATTGGTTTTGAAATCTGCCCAACACGTCATTCTCTAAAGTTAAGAAAGCTTTGATCTTTTTAAATACAGCAGCCTGCAAATCCCTGCTGAAAAAGATCATAAACACCATCAAAAGTGTCTCTTTGTTTTGTTTCAAAACCACATACTACCATACTGTGCTATACTAATAAACTTCTAACGATGGAGCTGTTTTTATTTATTCATTTATTTATTGTAATATGCCGTTTTGAGTGCAGCTCATGTCTTGAAAATCCAAAAGATCAACTGTCTTAACCACCCAATCTTCTGTAGATGCAGCATTTGGTCACTCCGAAACACACCATTCTAGAAACTCATGTCCCATTCATCCTTCAAGGTGCTCTTTACTTCTGTCCCTGTTGGTCTAGTGGCTAGTTCTCTGTTTCTTAGGGGTCAGCAGTTGTGGGCTGCAGGTTAGAGTACCAGCTTTGTGACTGGAAGGTCGCTGCTTCAATCTCCTGAGCTGACAGGACGTGACTGAAGTGTCTTTGAGCAAGGCATCTGACCCTGGGCTCTGGGCAAGTGTGCTCACTGCCCCTTGAGTTAAATTTAGATGTCAAATTCCTCTGTGTGCAAGCAGAACTGGTCAATGGTAATGAATTCAGTTGATGAATTTGGATGACCAACTATATTCTTCTACTGTATTCTCACATATTAAGACACAATAACAGGTTCTTCTTTGATAAAGGCCAATAAGGGATGTTGAAACCATGTCTTTAAAATAAAAAATCTGTCAATGCAAATCTGGTTGGGATAAATAAAGTATCCTACTTACATCTATTTATCCAACCCTGTGGTGACTTTTTGACCTTTTTTTGATACTGCTTTCCAAAACGGATCCCAAACAAGACTATGTTCTCCTGATCCTCTGCTATCACAGGCTCGGCCCTTACACTGTGTGTAGATTACCAATAATGGCACGACCCATGAATTGATTGACGCGTTTTGCCCTCCCAGCGGAGCTGTGGTGCTGCACGACTCTTTTCAGGACCACGGACAGCAGCAACAGGACGCCAGCCAGATCCACCCAGCTCTGATAGCAGATCATCACCTGATCTCAAAAACAACTCATGGTGGAAATGATTGGATAAAAGTCCCTGTGGTCAGACAGACCTACACAGACTAAAGATCTGTATCTGCCCACCGAGGGTGCAACAATTTCTATACAGTATCGAAAAAGTTTGAAACTGTGTGGATGTAAAACTGTACCACTGATTTGCCCCTCGCTCTCTTTGAAAGCCACTGTGAACAATGAAATCTATGCATCTGGGTGCACAGAATATTTTTAACACTAATGCTTTATATGTTTCACCCCGACTGGATTACACATCACTCTCATCATCCAGGGTTTCATTCAGGGGCACATTCACCCACTCCTCTCAGAATGAGAGAGAGAGAGAGAGAGAGAGAGAGAGAGGAAAAAAGAGAAAGAGACAGTGTGTGTGTAACAGAGAGAAAGGGAGAGAGAGAATGAGGAGGGAGAGTGAAGCAGAGAGAGATAAAATAAGGGAAAGAGAGAGAGGGGGAGAGAGATAGAGAGAGTAGAACAGAGGGAGAGAGTGAGAGAGAGAACTAGACTGCATGTTACAGAGAGAGAGAGAGAGACAGAGAGAGTGAGGGAGAGAGAGTGAAGAGGAGAGAGAGCGTGAGTGATGGAGAGAGAGAGAATGAGAGACAGAGAGAGAGAGAGAGAGATAGAGATAGAGAGAAAGAGAGACCGAGAGAGAAAGACAACGAAAGAATGAGAGAGAGAAAGAATGAGAGAATCAGAGAGAGAGAGAGTGAGGGAGAAAGAGAGTGAAGAGGAGAGAGAGCATGAGTGATGGAGAGAGAGAGAGAATGAGGGTCAGAGAGAGAGAGACAGAGAGAGAGAGAATGAGAGAGAGACAGACAGAGAGAGAGAGAGAGAGAGTGAGACAGAAAGAGAGAGAGAGAGAGAGAGAGACAGAGAGAGAGAGAGAGAGATTTTATCTTATTAAAAATAAACTGTCTGTTTTACATTTTAATTTTACCAAAATAGTCAGAAATATTCCATTTATTCTACTGACTCATTATTTAAGGTACAGTAACATTACAGTTTGAAGACAGTCAGGTTACTTATGTTTTTAAGTGAAAACTCCAAAGCAAATAAACAAAAGATGTGTGAATAGTTTCTGTGTCAGCAGGACAATCAAGAGGAGGACCTGGCTGATGTGGAGAGAGAGGAAATTGCAGAGGACTTTAAGGACATCATTATCTCTGTTTCTCTGTTTATTTGTTGTTTTCTTCATTACAGATGATCTATTTACAAACTTCAGACTAGACTCCTCAGATTACAGATCTGTTATCTATTTATAGATTACTCTGTAGAGATTACAGATGTATTTTCTACCAACAGACTACAGATTACTGTCTACAGATTATAGATGTATGATCTATATGAAAACTACAGATTACACATGTATTATCTATCTACAGACTACAGATTTTACATTTATTATCTAATTACAGACTACAGGATTCCAGTTGTATTATTTATCTGCAGATTACAGATTATGCATGTATTATCTATCTATACCCTACAGATTACTCTCTAAAGATTACACATGTATTATCTAACTACAGACTACAGATTACACATGTATTATCTAACTACAGACTACAGATTACACATGTATTATCTAACTACACACTACAGATTACACATGTATTATCTAACTACAGACTACAGATTACACATGTATTATCTAACTACACATTACAGATTACACATGTATTATCTATCTACAGACTCCAGATTACACTTGTATTATCTAACTACAGACTACAGATTACACATGTATTATCTATCTACAGACTACAGATTACACATGTATTATCTATCTACAGATTACAGATTACACATGTATTATCTATCTACAGATTACAGATTACACATGTATTATCTATCTACAGACTCCAGATTACACTTGTATTATCTATCTACAGACTATAGATTACAGTCTACAGGTTACACATGTATTATCTAATTACAGACTACAGGATTCCACATGTATTATTTATCTGTAGATTACAGACCACAGATTATAAATGTATTATCTGTATACAGTATATTGATTACTATCTACAGATGGATGAATGATCTATTCACAGACTACAGATTAAACTGTACAGATCACAGATCCACTACCTCCTGCTTACACTCTACAGACCACAGATTACACTCAAGTTTCATGCTGTAATTCTCTAAGATTTGAAAATAGATTCATCATACCTGTCTCCTGCATTTTTTCAGACAGCATGCATTATTCACTTGCACTCCATGTAATCTTGATAAAAAACGAACATGTGTAATTATACTCTCTGTCAGAGGTTGAGTCCTTTTTCAGTGAATGACTCACTTCCCCGCTGACACAAAAGAACAATTTGGCCCAATGAGTTAATTCTCAGCTGTGCGTGAGTGGGGGTGGGTGTGGAGGAGTGGGGGGGGGGGGGGTGTAGCATTACACACGGCTAAAGCCTTTGACACGTTATGCAGTTCATGTGTAGTCGATTGTAAATATGATTAACTCAGTTCTACGTACTTGTAACACAGGACTGATGCAGTGGACTACGTGCGGAGTTGGTCGAAGGGGTCTGTCTACTGGGTTTCCTTCTACGTCTCCCATGTAAATGCTTTGTCCAGCCCTTTCAGAAACTCATTTTCAACTAATTGTGAAGTGCTAATTGCAGCTGCACTCAGGTCTATCCACCCTGGTACGAAAAGGTTAAGAGCGCTGTTACGGGTGGAGCCCTAGCTGGTGTGACAGAGGTTTGGCCCCAGACGTCTTGACCATCTAGCTGGCTAATGAAGAAGGCTCTATGAAAAGCGTATTCCTAGGTGATGTTTTTAACAAGGTAGTACCTACGTAACGCTTATTGCAAATGAGTGCAAATCACTGAAGTGATTTGGGGTCAAAGAGGCAAAAGCTACTCCCAACTGTCCCCTCTGGCAAGCACAGACCTATAACCCAGTGTTCCTGATTTCAAATACTGCAAATCCTCATCCACCACCACCTACAGAGGGGCAAGAGGGGCATGTACACTCTTAAAAACGAATGATTCTTTGGACTAACACCACAGAGCTCATTTTGATGTCTTAAGGAATCTCTCAATGGACAGTTCTTAAGAACATTCATAAGCCGCACTCTGGAAATGTTCACACTCTGTTTTACATACAAACAAACAGAATAAAATTAATTCCATCTCCCTGCATTTTTCCGAGTATATGACCGCCCACTTGTCCGGCCAGACATTAAAGGACGACTGACTGTCGAGCCCTCCTGCTACCCACTTTAGACCAGCTGCCCACGCCCACTGCCACCTGCCTTGGACTAGCTGCCCACCCTACATTGAAGTTTTCATAGACTCCTAGCTATTACTACTATTAATATTATTGCTATTAATATTAGTAGTATAATCACTTGTAGGTAGTTTGACCAGAGGACGATGGGTCCCCCCTGGTGAGCCTGGTTCCTCCTAAGGTTTCTTCCTCAGCTCTGAGGGAGTTTTTCCTTGCCACTGTTGCCCCTGGCTTGCTCACCTGGGGGTTTTACATTCTTCTTAAAACTTCGTCTTTACTGGAATTCTGTGAAGCTGCTTTGTGATGACATCCATTGTAAAAAGCGCTACAAATAAATTTGACTTGATTTGATTTGAAGAAGGAAAACTCCAGGTTTCTAATAGGCTTCAATTATAACCGTGTTTTCTCATGTTTTATTACAGAAGTAAGAACATAATTGGCAAAAGTTATTGCCTGTGGAATTTTGAGAATATCAGATATGAGATAATCCGCTTGTGCAAGAAAAGTCAAAGGAAAAATATGTGAAAAAACAGGAATTCAAAAAATTATTCAAAGATCTACCCAAAATGGGGCTCCTAAGACTTAGTAAACACCAAAACTGTCCTCATCAGATTAACAGCACTTAAAGCTTTGATCTCTGAGAGAGAGGAGAAGATCAAGCTGCTTCAGATCTGAAAACATCCACAGGTGTTTCTGTCCATCCTTCCACTGTGAGAAGACCACTCAGCGCTGTGGGTCTGAAAGGACGTGTAGCTGATCAAGAAGAACCTCACTGAGAAAAGAAGACGGACACATCAAACAAAGAAGCTGAATGATGGACTGACCAACCCAGAGTCCAGACCCTCAACACCACTGAATGTGTTTGGAATTAGTTGGAATCGTAAAAGGTAGAAAAGGCAAAACCAACTTCTATGACTAAACTTTGTAGGTGTTGGAAAAGTGTTGACCAAATAATGCTACTCATCTCATACCATGTCATAACTACTTGTTGCACCCAAAATCCTTTAAATTATGAACAAACCATATGTTTACATTGTGGTGTCCACCTTATGACATTTCAATCTAAGTTATTATTCTAAAATCTATTCTAAAATCTATTATTAACCCCTTAACAAGCCATGGGCCCAACGGCAGGCCCAACTTTCAGTACACACTTCACTAACCTAAGAATAGCTTCATTAGTTTGCATTGAAGTTCCTGTAGTTACTGAATAATAAGCATTTGTATTAAATAGTCCTGTATTGTTAATGGCATGGATTAGAGATTAGATTAGATTAGAGATTAGATCAAGAAATACTGGAATACTCCTTTAAAAAGCATCACTAGTGGTTCTGCCAGACCAAAGAAGTATATCAGCCAATTTTTTCATATTTATTAAGCACACTCTTAAAAAAGATGGTTCTTCAAGTGTTCTTTAGCAAAATGTATGGTTCTATATATAACCAAATTCTTCCAATTGGTGGAGAATGTGCTACATATGGTTCTATATAGCACCAAAAAGGGTTCTTATATTGTTACAATGTCAAGCTTGTAGTAATAGAAGAACCCTTTTAGGTGCTAACCAGAACTGTTTTCAAAAAAAAAGGTCTATTTAGACCCATATGCAACATGTTCTCCAGTAATTTGAAGACCCGTTTTGCCATGCAAAGAACGATTTAAGCATGAAATGTGGAGCCACTGGTAAAGAACCCTTGAAGAACTATCATTTTTAAGGGCGTAGAACATAAAAAGTTAAAAGGCCACCTGGCAATTCAGTCTTTATTCAGCCTAATATGTTTTCAAAAGTGTAAATATATAACAGTATAACTGGAACTAGACTGTGATGATTTTGTGTGTATAATAATAGGCCGACCCTTCATAACTGTAGTGTTGCACAGGCACCACAAATTGTGCTACCTTCATTATAATGAAGTGCAAGACAGCAGCTTCCAAACAGCACAGGGCAAATTGCAAATTTAAGCATTCACCCAGCCTTAATCTCCACTGTTTAACAGAGGTGTTCAAAATCGATCTCTTCTGCGCACTTCATAACTGCTGAGAACGTGACTTTATCTTGCAGATCTTGTTGGAACACTTTTTAATCTGCTATTCTTCTGCTGAAAGTAGGTTATGTCTCTGAGACAAAACGGTCTTTGTTGTGCGGAATAACCAGGCAGAACTGAAGTGGCTCTGTGTCCTCATTTGATGTTGAAATTCATTAAAAAGTTGTACGGCTTTCACTTAAAAGACGCCGTTTGGCCTTAAGTGTTTTTGTTTGGGTTTAATTTTGTCATTTTAAGATTTCATGCCATGCAGTGTGACTGAAATTCCGAGGTTTAATCTCATTATCTGCTCTCCCCTCTCCGTAGCTGCTCCAGAGACTCCACACTGCTGAGATTTCCACAACAACCAGAATCCATGACTTGTCTCACCCCCTCTTACATAGCGGAAACTCTAGAGGTTCAATAACACACGTTTTCAGGTTCAGTACTGTTTTCGGACGAGAAGCTGCTGAATATCTGACTTCCGCTTCATATCGCTGAAGAAGTGGTGGGCGATAATAAATAATTGTCCCCCTTTTTGAAGGAACTCAGTTACCCATTTATTTACATTTACGGCATTTGGCTGACGCTCTTATCCAGAGCGACTTACATTTCGATCATTTTACACAGGTAGGCCAAGGTGGTGTTAGGAGTCTTGCCCAAGGACCCTTGGTGTAGCGTAGGGTGCTTGCCCTAGTGGGGGATTCAACCCCAGTCTACAGCATAGAAGGCAGAGGTGTTAACCACTACACTAACCAACCACCTTACCCCCAGTCAAGTTAACAGAGCCTCCACAGGGAACACATTTTAGTGCACAATTAACGTTTTCCACTACTTTTTCCCCCCAATATGTTCAGCTAATAAACAGTAATTGTGCATTAAAACAATCTGTTACAAAATGAATGTAAACTTTATGATATAAACAGTGATACAGTGCAATATGGCATCCTAGTTCTCCTTAGTAAACTATTTAGCAGCCTTCATGTTCACGATGTAATATAGAATAATATAAAGTGGTTATAACAGCCGTACACCTGGGAAGACTGATACACATGACACACCAAACTACCCCACTTACTTCTGCATTTTGTATCATGCATGTGTTCAGTAAAAGAGAACTGTGTTGCTAGCTAACAGTGTCTTGCCGACCACTGATAATTAGGCCAACACAAATTTTACTGTGTTTTTATTCAAAGTAACAGCACAAAGAATCACATGACAAAGTGTCCACTGGCCGGCCCCCTCAGTGCTGTCCATTAGGGGCCCTTTGAAGCGACTGCTTTTCAACACTACAAAATAGCTGCTGTGACTATTCTCCCTTCAAAGTCCCATACATAGTCCCATACTTCATTTATGCTGTTTGGAAGACATGGCCGGATCTGTCACGCTGATGATGAAAGATAACGCGCCAGTCCACTATAGAACTGTGTGGAGTCTCAGTAATGAAGCCCCAAGGCTAGCGATGCTAACCGAACATCAAAGGTAGGCCCAATGACTGCACGGCGAGACTAAAAGGCAGAAACAGACAATGTATTTGCTTTGTCTCACAGAAGAATGCACTTCATGCAGTATTCTGTCTACACAGGAAAGTAAGCAAAAGTTTTGGCACCCTGGTCAACAAGTGAAAATAAGTTGACATGTCCCTTACAGATGCCCCTTACAGAGAACACACCACACTTCAGCACAATTTAATGCATGGTTACGGTTTGTTTGCTCAATTTAACATATTGAGGTGAAATAAAGGATAAAATGTGGCCTGTACGAAAGTTATGGCACTTCTGATATGTTGTGCTTTACTTATGGTTTTAATGTTAAATTCCGCAAATTAAAAGAAGCTCAAATGTGCAGGAAAAATATTCACTCATCCAGACTCCAAGTCTGTTCTTTCTAGAGGATGTGCTTATTTATTTCTACCTAAAAAAAACGAGAAAACATGTCATTTGATTGGGGTGTTCAAACTTTTGCATACATCTATGTGCACCAGAGATAATGGCTAAGAATGGAAACCGAGTATAGACGGACAATGTAATGACTGGTCCAGCATTCCCAGAGGACACAGGCATGGTCTAGTCTGGTCTGTTTGGTAGCAGAACAGGAAGGTACCTCATTATCAAAATACTACTCTGAACTGAAGCCCTCACTTTCTGTGACATCCTGTCAATCTTTTTCGGCCCACCTCAACATTTCAAACGCATACACAGAATATTAAACATACACAACTGTCTAAAGCCTTATGTCTCATTTTTTTGTACGATTTTGTTGATATGTGTGTGCTTTAGTGGGGAAAACATTACTTTGTGTTAGCCCAGATCAAGCAAAAACACTTGTACTTTTAGGGGTGTGGACAAACATTTACCTTAACTGACTTTTCTCTTTGCCATACTATTATGAAAGCTTCCCTTTCTGGGTTTTCCCTTCCCTTTAGGAGGAGTCAGTAACAGAGTTGAACAGTCACTGGGGCATGAACAATCATCTGCTAGAGTTTTAACACCCCCTCATTCGCCCATACGGAACAAAAATATATGTACATATATTTCAGCACGTCTAAAATACAGCGCCCTCCACAATTATTGGCACCCCTCGTTGTGTTCTTAGGCTTCTAATATATGTATATTTTTTATATTGTAGGACAGCAATGCAAAAAAAAGAGAAAAATCAAACCTTTAATTCAAGTGCATTTATTCAGTGGGAAAAAATAAATTTAAAAAATCATTCTTTTACATAAAATCATCTGTGCCACAATTATTGGCACCCCTGATGTTAATATTTGTACAACCCCCTTTTGCCAACAAGACAGCACTTAATCTTCTCCTATAACATTTCATAAGCTGGGAGAACACAGAGAGAGAGGGATCTTCCACCATTCCTCTTTGCACAATCTCTCCAAATCGTCCAGAGTCCTGGGTCCTGTCCTACGCACTCTCCTCTTCAGCTCACCCCACAGGTCTGGTGACTGAGATGGCCATGGGAGGAGCTTGATTTTGTGTCTGATGAACCATTTTTGTGTAGATTTGGCCACATGTTTAGGGTCATTATCTTGCTGAAAGACCCAGTGACGACCCATCTTCAGCTTTCGGGCAGAGGCCACCTGATTTTGATTTAAAATGTCCTGGTATTTTGAAAGAGTTCATGATGCCATGCACCCTAACAAGTTTCCCAGGGCCTTTGGAAGAGAAACAGGCCCACAGCCTCACCGATCCTCCCCCATACTTCACAGTGGGCATGAGGTACTTTTCCACATACTCATCTTTTGTGTTACACCAGACCCACTTAGAGTGTTTGTTGCCAAAAAGCTCTATTTTGGTCTCATCTGACCAAAGCACACGGCCCCAGCTGAAGACCCAGTACCGCTGAGCGAACTCCAGATGTTTACGTTTATGCTCGTACGTGAGAAAAGGCTTTTTCCGTGCCTCCCAAACAGCTTGTTGGCATGCAGATAGCACCTGATGGTTGTTATGGAAACTTTGTGACCCCAAGATACTACTCTTTGATGCAGTTCTCTAACAGTGAGCTTTGGAGAACTTCTTACTTCTCTTACCATCCTCCCCACTGGGTGTGGTGGCAAGATAAACTTGCATCCTCGTCCAGGCTTGTCTGCCACTGTTCCAACTTCTTGATGATTCCTCTGACGGTAGATGCAGGCAGGTGTAGGCGAGTGGCTATTTTCTTGTAGCTATTGCCTGACTTATGAAAGTCGACAAACATCTGCCTTACCTGAATGGTGTGTTCTCTTGTCTTTCCCATGTTGAAGAGTGGATAAGAGAAATAGGCCTCTGTGTCACATCATATTTATACCCCATGGAAACAGGCAGTGATGAATGACTAATTAAAGGTTCCTAGATACTCTGATCAACTTTATAAACGACCATAGAAATGGCAGAAATACTTCAATTACATTTACTTTCTAGGGGTGCCATTAATTGTGAAACAGGTGATTTTATGAAGAATAGTGAATTCTTAGTCAGGGCTTTTTTTCTTTAAATTCACTTGAGTTAAAGGTTACGTTTTTCTGCAATTTTCTGTGTGAGATTTTGCTTCTGAAATAAAAATCTTAATGAGGGGTGCCAATAATTGTGGAGGGCGCTGTATATATGCATTTTTTATTTAACATTCTTCAATGCACAGTGTCATGTGTGTATCGAGAATACATCATAGAAGGGATTACTACCCACAGTGGACAGCGCAGTGACTGGCGGTGTCTGGCTAGAACCGTCCACACTAACAGACAAGCAACTCTGGCAGAAATCACATCCACATTCACTGCAGGAGGCCCTATGCGATTATCCCGCAGGTCAGTGCAGTGTTCTTTAACTTCCTCGGGAATTGGGAGCAGAAGACCCAGTCAGAGCACCAATTGTTTTGGGCTGATAGTAAGGTTTGTGCACAGACCCCATTAAGCCATGAACTGCAGTTGTCAACAAAACACTGTGCAGGCTCAACATCACTCCCAGCGAATCAGTGGCATGTTGAGTTTCTGCGCTTTGCCACTCTAGAGAGGGTCCTACATGATTCTATTTCCTGTCCCATGACTTTTGGCACATCAGTCTACATATACACTATATTGCCGAAAGTATTCGCTCATCTGCCTTCACACGCATATGAACTTCAGTGACATCCCATTCTTAATCCATAGGGTTTAACATGATGTTGGCCCATCCTTTGAAGCTATAACAGCTTCAGCTCTTCTGGGAAGGCTTTCTACAAGGTTTAGGAGTGTGTTTATGGGAATTTTTGATCATTCTTCCAGAAGCACATTTGTAAGGTCAGACACCGATGTTGGACGAGAAGTCCTGGCTCACAGTCTCCGCTCTAATTCATCCCAAAGGGGTTCTATAGGGTTGAGGTCAGGACTCTGTGCAGGCCAGTGAAGTTCTTCCACACCAAACTTGCTGTCGTTCCCAGTCATTTCCACTTTGTTATAATACCACTGACAGTTGACTGTGGAATATTTAGCAGTGAGGAAATTTCACAACTGGACTTGTTGCACAGATGGCATCCGATTTCACTGAGCTCCTGAGAGCGACCCATTCTTTCACTAATGTCTGTAGAAGCAGTCTGCAGGACTAGGGGCTCGGCTTTATACACCTGTGGCCATGGAAGTGATGGGAACACCTGAATTCAATGATTTGGATGGGTGAGTGAATACTTTTGGAAATATAGTGTATATATAATTTTCCAATATGTGTAAGTACACAAATAGATTTCCTTCGCAGATTAAAAATTACATTGCAAATTACATATTTTTTTGATTTTGTAAGTGAAAATAAGTGAACACATCCTCTGCAAAGAACACATGAAATGTGGCATTTGTCTACAAAATTTAATGGACAATTTCTATTTAATTGTGCAGTTTAAATTATTGGAAAAACATAAAATGTAAAACTTGAAGAGGCCACAATTTGTATATTTTTAATATAATTTCCCCAGTATTTTAAAATCAGCAAACAAACAATAATTGTGCATCAAAAAGTGCAGAGACGTGTTCCGTGTAGAGGTCGTGTTAACTAACTTACACTCAACTGCAACTTGAGCAGGGGTGCATAAACTTTTGCTTACAAAGTGGGGACCACCATTGAAAATGCTTCTTCTTTGCATTCCTTTTTGACGTAATACAAACGTCAACATTTTTACTTACGAACTTCTTCACCAGCAAAACAATTTAAGCAAAAAGTATTTGACTATTTGACATGTTTGGCATGATTTGTTGTATTGAGTCCCTCTCTGCTGTAATGGCATGAGCTGGAAGTTTGTGATGAGCTCATCACATCCAGCTGAGAACCGTCTAAACACACACTTCAATGGACGGAATTTCTCTTCTGCAACTCCTCCAGAAACTCCAGCACTCCCCTGCCTTCATGTTGGACGTGCAGTGAGTCCAGAGAGGGGTCAAACAGACAGTGGTAAGAAGACAGGGCTACCAGCACCGCAGGAGAAAGCAGGGGGTGGAGCCGAGGGCCACGCTCGGGTCTGCCAGCTTCCTATTGTTGTCACTGTGAGGGAAAGGCACCTTTCTACTGTTTCATTGTCTGTTTGCCAATTTTGGCCTAATGTAAGCAAACAATGGCATTTCAGCAGCCGGAATAACTGAATCTGTTTACTCCGAACAATCAGGGTAACAAGCTGACACATTGCCGTCTTTGTTAGAAATGACTTTGCCAGTGTTGTGTGAATGGATTTACATATTCATTGGTTAAGGGTTGGACTGACCAATATGAGAAAGCTCTGGGATGGAGGACAGCTGGTTCTTACTGAACCATCTTCCAACAAACAGCATCCAACAAATAAAACTCTATTGAAATTGGAGGTCTTCCTACGCCAGCTGCCATAGCAAGACACAGGATTTTTCATAGAGTAAACATTCATATACTTCTCTTCCGTTTCTTCTGTATCTTCAGCGTAAAACTGCTTTGCTGAGTGTTTAGTGGCCTTTAATGCCGCTCCGCAATTCACTGAAATAATATGTGATATTTATTTAAGACACTTATTTAAATGTTAGGGAACAAAATTGCCTTTTAGCCAGCCCTTCTGCCACGATCTCCGTCAGAAGACTGATGACACACTCTTTAAAATGAAGGCTCCTCAATAGTTTTTGGTCTACATGAGGGGTCAGCAACATGCAGTTCTGGAGCCCTGCTGCGGCTCCACACAAAATGAGATTTGTAGGTAAAAATGAATATAATCCACCTTTGCAGTAAAATAAAGCTCTGCTGAACATTCAACGCAGTTTTAAGAATAAATGTTCTTCCATGTTGGAGTTAATGTAGCCTATAACTGCTAATTTACCAACTTTTGACTACAATGCAAACAATCTTGCCTAGGTAGTAGCTACGAAAAGACAAAGAGAAAAATTTAAGACAAACTTTGATAATTTGGAAACTTTGGACTTATCTGCATTTATAATCACTCCAGCTGGTTTCCTGATAGTTTAATCTGCAACAAGAAATTGTCAAACACTAAAAGTCACAAAGCTGGATTCGCTTCTCATTCGCCAGCTTCTTGTTCGAATTTTCCTGTTCCACCTTAAAAGTGCAGCGGTCACATTCTCGCGCCTCAGGCACCATTTAAGGTGGAACTGGAAATTGAAGCTGGAGAAGCTTATTTATTTTGCAGAAAAGGTTTCCTGTTGGAGATGTGAGAAAAGCAGCTATAGCTGAGCTAAAGCTTAAAGTAGATCAAAGAAAGTCTGTGTTTTCATTTATATTCTTTAGCCTATGCTAGAAGCACATACTAAGACATATTTACAGCTAATGGACATACTGCGGCTCCCAATGTGGTTTGATTTTTGTTGACGACCCCTGGTCTACATGTGCAGTTCAAGAAAAACACTTTAAATGGTATAGAACCTTTGTATCATGTGGATGTTCTTTAAAGGTTCTTTACTATCACACATCTTTAAAAAGGTCAAAGAACTAATGTTTATTGAGGAAACCTATGTATTGCTCAGAGGAACCTTTTTAGCACCTTGATGTTTAATCCTTTTCCACGACAGACACAATATGGAATTTCCGGAGGTCCCTTCAGCTGAACCATGCATTTCTTTAAAAACATAAATATACTTCAATGAAAATGTGTATGATTTGCAAAACTAGATGCAAACTGGACTTTCAACAAAGTATCCACGTTTCACACAGAAAGTCAACAGAGTTCTGGCTAATCTGGTAAAAGAGATGGGGGAAAAATATAAAACAATATCTCAGATTTCCATTCTTCTGATGGAATGGTCACTAGGGGGACTACAGGAAGAGGCTATAAGTGAAGTGAGACCAGTTTGGGCTGGGCTTTAATTAAAAATACTGGCATGTTTTATGGTTTTGTGGTTCTAAGCTCTTTGCAGCTACATATTCTCTCATACTGCACTCATTCTGGGGCAAAAATGCCTTAGAATATGTATTCGAGTCAGTTGCATTTTCATTTTCATGGCCTTCCCAACTTGTTGATCGTCCCACCAGGGCCAACAGCACGCTCAGCGAAAAAGGCCTTATCTAAAAACACGGTTGCCGAAGAGTTAATAGCTACTCTTATGTTGGCAGATGAGGTGAAGAAGAGAAATGTAGCCACTTATGATGCTTAATGTCTTCATACACAACCCCACGAGAAAGTGTTTAATCGAGCATGTGGACAAGTTTTATCTGGATGATAAAAATGAGGCTGAACTTGGCCTCCTTCCTGCCAGCTTCTTTTTTGAATTTTCCAGTCCACCTTAAGACAGTGCATCAGTTACATTCTGGTGCCTCAATAAGGCCATTTAAGGTGGAATGGAAAATTCGAAAAAGAAGCTAACTTCAGCTTTGTGTCACAAACTGCAAATGGTGGCTGGAAGTAAGGCTGGACACAGAGATTCCACCAGGGACATCTTGTTCAAAGTGAGAATCAGAGGTGGATAAATATAATCCTCTGCCATCAGCTCATCTGATAATACACTACATTAATTGTGGAGGGATGTAGAGTTAAGCTAACGTTAGATAAAGCCATTGTTAATGAAAAAAAAAGCCAGCTCTCGAGGCTGGATTAATCTCTATCTGCTACATCTGTAGCTTGTGGCCAATGAACACAGAAACATCTGCCACATGCTCGATTAAAGATTCTTTGTGGGTTGTGTATCACAACAAAATTATCATCACTAAATATGTACTACTCCGTTTCGCTCCATCTTCTAAAGAAAGACCAGCCAGCATGTTCTCATATGAAGCCTTTTCCGCTGAGATAGTGTCGGCTCCACCCTGATGAGATGATTGACAGGTTGGGAAGACCATGAAAATGAAAATGCAATCATTTTCCCACAGGATGAGTGCAGTAGGTGAGGATATGTCACTGCATAGAGCAAAGACACTGCTTCCCATTTACATTGGCACTTTCTAGCTTGGTGTTCACTTTGATTTGAATTGCATTGTGACACAGGTATTACATAATCACACAAAGCATAAACATGCAGTTCTGGAACTCCGTTTATATAGGCAAAAATAAAGCGTCCAAATCTTTGGGTAAATGAAATGTCAATGCTAGTAAGCAAAATGGCAAATTAAAATCTCAGTATTGAATTTGATTTTTCATTTGGAGCTCAACATTGCATATATAAGTGCGAAACTTTAATGTAAACATACAAATGCATTGCCATTTTCATTTTGATACTGATATGCCTCCATATACATGCCTACAGAACAAAATCACACTCTTTCTGATTGCACCAACTAAGCCTGAATCTATAATCCATTTATTTGTGTAATATATTTAAAACCTGCAGCTTAAGCTCAACGAGAGAAGAGATAGCATTGCTTGACTTCAGTGCCTTTGCTTGATCTTGTTTGTTGTGTTTGTTGTAAGTGGAAGGTATAGTGGTCAGCAACCCAAATGTTAAGAAGAGCCATTTCAACATTTGTCCTCGCAACAAAAATTGAAGCACTTTGGGAGCCACAACATTTTATGTCCTCTTTACTGAAGTAATGTTTTACCATCCAGACTTAATAAAATCCAGACTTACTTTGCTCTGGTTTAAGCTTTAGCTCAGCTACAGCTGCTTTTCTCACATCTCTGGCAGGAACATTTTCCACAAAAGTGGAATAGGTTCTTGTAAAATGTCTCTCAATATTTCATTTTCTACAAAGCTACATTCAGCTTCTCCTTTGCCAGCTTCTTGCGTGAAGTCGTACGTCACAAGAATGCAACCGCTGCACTTTTTAAGGTGGAACAGGAACATTGGAACAAGTTGCTGGCGAAAGACAAGCTGACTTCAGCTAAGTGATTGTTTAGTGTTTGTCAGTTTATATACATTTAATGTAACGCATTTGTCTCCAAATTATGGATGTTCGTCTTAAATCTTTCTCTTTGCCTTTTCGTAGCTACTAGATAGGCGAGATTGTTGTCTGCATTGCTATAATGACCAGCAGTCTGAACACCAACCTTCAAGGGTGAATTAGCAGTTCTACATTAACTGAAGCATTAAAGGTAAACTGTGTTGAACAACCAGCAGAGCTTTATTTTACTGCAAAGGAAGATTATTTTATTTTTACCTAAAAATATTCTGCTGTGGAGTCACAACAGGGCAGTAAAAGAGCTGCATGAAGCTCTGGAGCTGCATGTTGCCAACCCCTGGAATAGTGTTTAAGTCGTACTAGGTCTGTGCTGACTACAGAGACAGATCAGTGGCAATTTGATTAGCCGTTTTTTGATTTTCTGGATGTCGCTACTCAAAGTTCATGATGAAAAGTTCATGATTCTTCACTAAAAAAAAAATCTCCCAAGGGACCATGCCCCTAGATCCCCCTTCCCCTCTTGTTCAGGCTTTGCCCCTCTATCCATGAGACTCCCCTCATGTTTACCTTCTGTTTCCGGTGATGAAGTTTTCACACTCCACCAAAGCCTCGTCTCCTCCCTGCTCCTCAGTCTGATCTCTCAGTCCCACCTCTGTTCATCAAGCAAGGATCAGATCTTCTTGCTCGAGGCAGAAGCTGCCCAGAACTCCAGCCCAAGTTCTCAGAGTTCTTTCCCCAGCCTCCTCTCACGTTATGACCCCATGTTGAAGGTATGACCCAAACCAGTAAACAGCACTTCTGAATAAAACAGACAGGTTCATGACTAGTGAGCATTCCTGGCTGAAACTCTGGCGAACTGTGCACTAAACATCATAGAGCTCAAATCGAATATTGCTCTAAATGGAATACATGCCCTCAGGCAGTGGTGAGAGGAGGCCTCCAGCCAGAACTAAATTACCTGGACCTGGGCTGATTTTATCGCTCAGTTCTGCAGGTCCTTGCGGCTGCTGTTGATTCTGATTTACTGTTGCGTCAGAAACAATAGAAGCCAGAATGAAAACAGAATAATGAGAGAAGGTGGGTTCTGATTCACAGTGTTACCCAGGAGCCTTAGCATGCACATCTGCTGCCAGCATCTTTTGTGCTGGGGTCCTTTTTGCCTCTCCACATGTGAGAACAGCTGTGCCTCCCTCTTCTGCCAACAGTATTCATCCTGCCGTGGCTCCTGGAATAGATAACTAGCTACACAGAATGAGGTGCTGTCTCCTAGTAGACCTATGAGTACTGAGCCAATGTGTGAGTGAGGTTCGAACTGCCTCAAGGCCATATATTAAAATGTTCTAACTTTGTTTGCTTCTTTCATGTCTTTCATGCCATCTCATCTTCATGTGTCAGAGACACTCATTCAAATTCATACACACTCAGACAAAAGGGTGACATTCAGCTGTTAAATTGTATCTCCTATTTATTTTTCTACTACATGTGAAGTTTAGGAATGGCAAGGCCAACTAATTTGTTTCGCTATACACTATGGCTTTGACATCAAAAGATGAATATGAGATGACAGAATTCCGGCTTTTATTTCCTGATACACCGATCAGGTGTAACATTATGACCACCTCCTTGTTTCTAAGCTCATTGTCCATTTTATCAGCTCCACTTACTGTATAGCTGCACTTTGTAGTTCTACAGTTACAGACTGTAGTCCATCTGTTTCTCTGATACTCTGTTACCCTGTTCTTCAGTGGTCAGAACCCCCTGGGACCCTCACAGAACAGGTACTATTTGGGCAGTGGATCAATACTGCAGTGACACGGATGTGGTGGTGGTGTGTTAGTGTGTGTTGTGCTGGTCTGAGTGGATCAGACACAGCAGAGCTGCTGGAGTTTTTAAACACCTCAGTGTCACTGCTGGACTGAGAATAGTCCACCAGCCAAAAATATCATCCTGTGGGCAGCGTCCTGTGACCACTGACGCAGGACTAGAGGATGACCAACACAAACTGTGCAGCAGCAGATGAGCTGTCGTTTCTGACTTTACACCTACAAGGTGGGCTGACAAGGTAGGGGTGTCTAATAGAGTGGACAGTGAGTGAAAGTCTAGCAGCACTGCTGTGTCTGATCCACTCGTACCAGTAGAATATGCAACCCGATTTAGTGTTGTTATTATTATTGCTTAAATTTACTTTTCTGTTATAATTTTGCTCTCCTACTGGGGTGGTCTGCCCCCCAATGTGCCATGTTCCAAGTTGTTTAATGCATCTAGATGTAAGTATCAGGAAATAAATGCTGGAATTCTGATCTTTCATCTCATATCCATCTTTTTATCTACCACCCAAATGTCTTGAGTGTATAACAAAAACAGGATTTGGCCTTGGTGTTTCAATACTTTCAGAAGTTACTCTATATATGTGTCTGTGGCAACCGGGCCTGTTAGAGTTAGACCCTCAGCTGGGCAATAAATGGCAAAATTCAGATTAAAAAAATACAAAGAAAATCCCACCTTAACAATAATGCTAATTTCATCTGCACCCTTATGAGATTTCTAATAGAATGTAGCGCTGGGCTAACATTACTGCACATTAACTTTTGTTTTCTGGCTTTTACAGTGACTCTTTCAGTAAAGAGCCAACAACTAACTGAAACCTGGGTAGAGCTTGTATATGCAGTCAGGGACTTATCTAGAACTTCCAGAAGGTCTAGAGTGATGCTTTTCATAAAACTGGTCCCCCCCATAGAGAATCAAAACATGACTGGCTGATTCCACTGGCACTTCCTTAACACGTTCCTACGTTAGTAGTCAATCTGATGTGTGAGGCCTTCAGTTCAGCTCCTGAAGCCCTAACCAATGAGACCGCTCACTTGCTAGATACCACACAGGAAAGAATCCTGAACAGATCATTTTCCATCGGGTGTTTCAAGATTTTAACCCTTTTGTCTCAAGCCACAACTGAGTATAATAAGAGTGTAACTGCAAAACTTGCAGGCTTTAAACACAGAAACTAAGACGATTCTGGTGATTAAGAAAAAAACGAAAATTTACATGTATATTTTTTTACTCTTAAGGCCTTTTCTGAATATCTTCATTCAGAGATGGCCTTGAAGGTTCCCTGATGCTGATACTGATACAGAAGCGTTTATAAATGATAAAATATTTGGTTGAGATCTACCTGGATTAGCGTTACAAACAAACGAAACACATTTCTATAGGAATACAAATGTAGTAAAACTACTAAAATGCAGATATTTTAAGCACAGTAACTGAGCATCACCTTCACATTCTGAAGTAAAACATTAGTACTAGGTATTATTTAGTTGCCAGAAATCATTAACATTTCTCTAAAGGCCTAGAAGGCCCTGAGAATTCCCCACTGCTGTATATATATATATATATATATATATATATATATATACATACACATATATATATACATATATATATACACACACACACACACACACACACACACACACACATATATATATATATATATATATATATATTACAACTCTACTGGTTATGTTGGACAGAGTGCAGTTTGTCTTGTGACAAATAAAAAGAAATAAAACGAAATAAATGAGTTGAAAGCATACATGCAGATGGTTCCAGACAGGTGTACAAGCTATTGATATCCAGCCCGCATAAAAATGCTGGTCAGACCCAACTGGCCTTGACTTTCAATAGTGGCGGCAAGAGAACAAGATCTAAGTGATTTTGAAAGAAGGTTCAGTATTAAGGCACAGATGGCAGGAGCTTCAGTCACAAAGACACCTGCCTTGTGTTTTAATAAGAGCAGTGACTAAAGCTACATCAGCATTTAAATCTTAAGCATTTAGATCATTAACCCTTGTGTGGTGTTGATGTGTTTGTTACTCAGTGGTCTGGTGGACCCACCGCATTATTGTTTTTGAAAATCAATACTTCTTCTTCTTCTTTCAGCTGCTCCCTTTAGGGGTCGCCACAGCGGATCATCTGCCTCCATCTTGCCCTATCTACCGCCTCCTCTACTTTCACACCAACCATCTCTATGTCCACCTTCACTACATCCATAAACCTTCTCTGAGGTCTACCTCTTCTCCTTCTACCCGGCAGCTCCATCTCCAACATTCTTTGCCCAATATATTCACTATTCCTCCTCAACACATGTCCAAACCATCTCAACCTGGCCTCTCTGGCTTTATCTCCAAACTGCTCCACCTTCACTGTCCCTCTGATCTGCTCATTTCTAATCTTGTCCAGCCTTGTCACTCCCTTTTTGAAAATCAATACAACCAGAACAATTTATGTAAAAATACCAGATGCTCAAATTATTACACGTGTCCTGCGTAAGGTTCTCATTTAGCAGCTGTAGCCAGTCAGTAGGCTCTCTCTCTCTCTCTCTCTCTCTCTCTCTCTCTCTCTCTCTCACACACACACACACACACACACACACACACTAACAGCAGGCCATGTGGGAGGAGAACAGACTGACAGGACACAGCTCTCACTGTCCACCCTATTAGACACTCTTACCTTGTCAGTCCACCTTGTAGATGTAAAGTCAGAGACGACAGCTCATCTGCTGCTGCACAGTTTGTGTTGGTCATCCTCTAGTCCTTCATCAGTGGTCACAGGATATTGGATATTTTTGGTTGGTGGACTATTCTCAGTCCAGCAGCGACAGAGGTGTTTAAAAACTCCAGCAGCACTGCTGTGTCTGATCCACTCAGACCAGCACAACACACACTAACACACCACCACCACGTCAGTGTTACTGCCGTGCTGAGAATAGTACCTGCTCTGTGAAGGTCCATGGGGATCATGACCACTACAAATCAGGGTGAAAGGGGGTAACAGAGTATCAGAGAAACAGATGGACTACAGTCTGTAACTGTAGTGCAGCTATACAGTAAGTGGAGCTCATAAAATGGACAGTGAGTGTAGAAACAAGGAGATGGTCAGCAAAAACAGACATGAGGTTTTGTTTTGACAGTGAAGATATTGTTCTTCCCACCATAGAGGCTAAAAAGTGCTCCATTAACAGATTATTCTGGTCTCACTATTCAAGCGATGCATTAGTGATCTGGTTTTTCACACCAGCTTCTTGTGTAGTGAGAAAAAAAGAAAAAAGAGCCAAAGATAAAAACCCAGCATGCTTCAAAACCACTTTCAATGCATCTGTTGTTTTTTATTTTGCCTTTGCAGCAGCTGGGCTTGAATAAGAAAAAGGCCTCGTGTCAGAGATTGAATTCTTTTGTCCTGGTGTGGTCCATCTCCTTAGAGAGAATGAGGAGAGATGGTTAGTGAGAATGCTTTCTGCTGCTCCTCTGTGATGTTTGAACTCCTGAGATGAAGGGTCCAGACCCTCGTTTGAGTAAACAACAGCGGCCATCTAAGAGAACCCACTTCAGCTGGGGAAAAAAACCAACATGCATTACCATTTCTGCCTGCTTTTCTTTCACCGCAAGGGCCCCACCGGGCCACGTTTAATTTGCTGATTTGATTTTTCCAATTAATTTTATTCAGCTGATTCTGTCGTCAGCCGGTAGGCCATTCAAAAGGGCAGGGTTTCTTACTCGCGATGCAAATGAACTACTTTCATGCAATGCTAATGTCCCTGTGTTGATGTCTGTGTTTGGCTGGGTATTATCTGAGATAACCGTGTTAGGAAAACACATATATACTTCGGGCTCTTGTGGCCAGATGCTTCAAAGGGTGATTAACTTGTTTGTGTGATCCGGCGTGGGCAATTCCGAAATCCCACGATGCATAAAATTAGCATCCTATGGCAGATGTCGGCAAATAACACAGCAAGTTCATTCATTGTCTAAGCCGCTTGTCCTCCTGGGTCAAGTGGGGTGCTGGAGACTATCCCTGCGCTCACTGGGCTGAAGGCAGGAAACACCATAGACAGGTTTCTAGTCCATCACAGGGTGGACACACTCACGCCTACGGACAATTTAAGTATCACCCATTGGCCTGACGTGTCTTTGGACTGCGGGAGGAAACCCACACAGACACAGGGAGAACATGCAAACTCCACACAGAAAGGACCCTGGTGGCCTGGTCGGAGAATCGGACCCAGAGCCTTCCTGCTGTAAGGTGACATCACTACCACCCTGGTATCACCCTGCCTTCGTACCAGCACTGATATCACACGACACGGTGGCTGGAGGTCATTCATTTTCAATGACAACTGGCAAGTTCTAGCATCATGAAGTGGGCGGAGTCAGCGACGCTAAGTGGGCGGAGTCAGCGACACAACAAAGTTGAGCAGGGTTTAACAATGCAAAGCGACATGGCAATTACCAATAGGAACTGAGCATTGAGCAACGTAGTACTTTATCTCTAGATAAATGTCCCAACTCGAGATGGAATAGCGGCAGAGGGATTACGTAAAAATAAGCCCACAAGCGATTTTTTCACCAGGATTTTGATCTTTAGCTGTAACGCATCTGATTTGTGCTTGGCATCAGTGAAGTCATAGCAGACAAAGGTTAGTTCAAGTTCAGGTCGACGTCCACAGGCGATGAGCAAGCAGCGATTTGGGCAACAAGAGGTGAAAAGTTGCCGCCAGTTGCTGAATTTGACCAATGGAGAGAGTCTGGTTCTTCACTGATGCTGTCTTGGTGGCTTCATGCGTCAATATTAGCTGTAGGCTAACTTTAATTTTACATGAGTGTGTCTGACAAATGGCATCAACTCTGGGATATTTTCAATTAGTGACCAAAAACAAAAAACATACTTGATGCTTTGCGCAACACTCTTAAAATTACAGGTGCTAAACAGAACCAGAAAAGGGTAACCACTAAAGAACCCTTCAGTTGATGGTTTAACCTTTTTAAATGGTCCTCCACAATATTTACATAGATAAATTAATATAATACCCATGGTTATTTGGAATATATGATCATAATAACATTGCAATAAGAGGCATAAGATACATGCACCTGGAAGACAAATTTCTGGATCAAAAACTAATTTATTTTGCACTTAATTTCATTTAATCATTCATTTCAATATCACTCTTTTCACCCAGTCGTCATCAACATGTTTTTATTGATGCAAGTGGACCAACACCGCAATTCCTAGTTACAAAATGTCTGAAATTACAAAATTTTAATAAAAATAAAGTTTTTTTCTCCATTTTAAATGTAATCAAAAGTTGTAAACAAGGTCCCAGAGTAGCCCAGTGCTGTGTAAGTCAGTTACAGTGCAATAGGTTGAGTGCACACAGATCACTGCCACATTCGCAAAAAATTAATGTTAGCACTTTTATAAAAAATCAGATCTACACTGGTTTGAATGACAAAATTAACAGTTAACCTACTCCAGATAGTATTTCAGTGTTTTTCATCCAACTTCATTTTCAAAAAGGTTCGATCTAGAACCATATACAGCACATTCTCCATCAATCTGAAGAACGTTTCCATGATGCAAAGAACCCTTTCATCATGCAAAGGATCTTTGACTGTTCATGATTCTATATGGAACCATTTTCTTTACTAAAGAACCCTTGAAGAACCATTTTTTGAATGGGTAGACTCTGCAAGCAGTCAACGTCATTTTCAAAAAGGTTCTATCTAGAACCATATATAGCACATTCACCATTGAGCTGAAGAACGCTTTCACAATCCAAAGAACCTTTTAATCATACAAAGGGTTCTTTGAGTGTTCATGATCACATATGGGGCTCTTTTGCCATGCACAGAACCCTTTAACCATCCTGAGTGCTTATGGTTCTATTTCGATCTATTTTCTTTACTAAAGAACCCTTGAGGAGCCACCATATTTAAGTGTGTGGACTTTGCAAGCAGGCAGATCTCAGGGTTGGTGACCACCGTGTTAGAAAAGCACGCTTGGTTCTCTAAAGAACCTTACAGTGGGTGGTTCTTTCAGTACTCATCTCTGAAAATGAGATGTGAGCATCGTACAAACACAATGATTTTGTAACAAAGCTTTTAAACATCACAGAACCATTCAGGAACCGTTGTTTTTAGAAGCGCAAATCCATTTTTCACTAAACCGCCAAGTAAGCAGTGATGAATCAAAGCTTTCGCTGATAGCTCTGGTAGTCAGTCGGGAGCACCTAAATTACTCCACTTGACGTCTCTTAAAGCTGCACAACTTCAGAACCTGAACATGATAAAGACATTAAGGACTTTGTTGTTGAAACAGAACAGTAAAACCGAAGAAAGCGAACGCCTTTGAAGAATATAAATGCAGTGTCATTTCAAGTCGCCCAGAAGCCAATTGTTTGTACTCCAGTTTCTTTGTTTGGACATGCTGCCCTTGAACAAGTAAGGTGGAGCGTTTTCAAATGCAGATCATGTTCAGCTTTTCAGACGAGGAGCCACATGACACAACAAAGGTCTATGAAAATATTTAGCAATGTCCCTCGAGAGGAAGAGAGCAAGAATTGAATCTGAAAGGGTCGTGGCGGCAGTCAAAAGGTGCATTAATATTCATGGGACGGAGAAACACAGGGAGGGTGGGTTGAGAGGGATGTTTGAAAGAGCACGGCAGTGGAAAAGTGAATGGAGTTGTAACTGTGAAGCTGATGGAGAAAGACTTCAAAAGCACAGGAAACAGGGGCTCCCGAGTGGCGCAACCGTCTAAGCGTTGGCCGTGTCATCAGGAGATCGCGAGTTTGATCCCTGGTGATGATCTAGGTGTCCGTAGCCGGGAGTCCAAGAGAGCACAATTGGCCTCGCTCTCTCTGGGTGGGTAGGATGGCCCTCCTTCTCCCCCCTATCACTCAACGCGATACTAGTCAGTGCAGGCATCTGTTAGTTGACGTAACAGATCTGGCGGTTGGCGCTGAGCACGATCGGCTGTCCCGTGACGTCGCGTGAGAGGGAGTTCGAATAGAAGCGGTGGAGCTTCACAGGTCTTGGAGGAAGCCTGTGCTGCCTTCACCCTCCTAGCATTGGTAGCATAGTGTGATTGAGGGAGGCCTAAGCAGTGAGTGGAATTGGAGACGACTAAATTGGGGAGGAAAAAAAAAAAGCACAGGAAACAGGAATCAAATCACCAACTGCCCTAAAAACAACCAACAAGGAGGAGCGTATGGGGATAAGACATCTAAAGCCAGCATTGTGCTCACTCCTCAGAACAGATCACTGCATATTGATGATGAGTAAGCAACCCGTTCTGAGATTTTGAAGTTGATCCAGACATCCTATAATAAAACGTTTCTAAAAATGTGTGGGACTGTCAGTGCTCTCATAAATATTCATGAGTTCCTTCATGCTCCTTCAAGTCATGGATTTTTTTTTTTACTTTCAGATTTCCTGCTCTGTGTTTTTTTTCTAAGGTCACACCTCGCACTTGAAAACAAGGGGGGTAAAAACAGGGACGTCTATTTCTGTGTCATTTTGACAGCATCCTATCTAACATCTGACGATATCTTCTGTGCAGAGACCATTAACAGATTTCTCTTCAGGAGAACAATGAAAAATGAAGACAGGGGCTCAAACTCCAGTCCTGGGGGGCAGCACAGTGTGGTGATTTCCCTGCTCAAACACACCTGTTTCAACATACCAGTTCATTTCCAGGGCTGAACGAGGAAATTAGCAAACTTTCAGGCCCCTAAACAAGAGGGAGGCCAAAGGAACTGTGTGGAACGTTTATAATCTCACTACAGTAATGATGCATGAAAAAAAGGAGATTGCAGTTCCCCACATATGACTGAACATTTGAATATGTAATGAATTCGTCTTGAAGAACTGTCACAAAGGTTTTTAATTTGAGGGTCACTGGGCAGCATCACTGTGAAAAGATAAGAGTAATATTAGGCCTTATCTTCCCAAATTAAATGAAAAACTAGGAAGCTGCACTCCTTACAGACAACGCAGAGTGACTGTGCAGCTTAAGCACTTCCCCAGTATTGCTAGGACGTTGCTTTACGGTTGCTATGGTATTTCAAGTTGTTATGTAGTTGCTATGCTTTTGCTGTGTGGTTTCTGTGAGGTGACTGGAAGAGTACTGCTGGGTGGTTACTACAATATCTTTCATGGTTGCTAGGCTATTGCGATACTGGAGATGGTTGTTAGGGTACTGTAAGGTGGTTGCTATAGTATTCCAGGTGTTCGCTAGGGTGTTTATATGTGGGTTTCTATGGTATTGGAGGTGACTGGAAGGGTGTTGCTGGGTAGTTAGTATGGTTTTGTTCGTGGTTCCTAGGGTATTGGTATGTGAATGTGGTGGTACTGGGGGTTGTTGTTATGGTATTTCTGCTATGGAATTCCAGGTGGTTGCTGCTTCGTGGTTTCTATGGAATTGGAGGTGATGGGAAAGGTATTTCTTATGGGAATGGTATTTTTCATGGTTGATTGGAGGTGGTTACCATGGTATTCCAGGTGGTGCCTAGGGTGTTGCTAGTTGGTCGCTCTGGTATCTCTGGAATTTGTGAGGGTGTTGTTGCTAGGTGGTTACTATTGTATCTTCCATGGTGTACTTCTATAAGAATGACATAAGAATGGGGTGCACAATATAATCTGGGTGCCAATTTTATTAAGTGGGCAAGAGTGTTGTAGGAAGACCCCAGAGCTACAGTCCCTACAAATGGCATTAGGTCAGAAGGCTTCTCTTTACAAAGAATGACAAGAGAGGGGTGTTCCTTGTCTTCTCTACTGTTCACCAATGCCAACTGAACCAAAAGCTGAAGTGATCAGAACAGAAAGCTTTACTGAGGGATTGGTATTGGTTATAAACATCTTCATGTAGATGTTTTAATATCCATTTAAAATCCAGATACAGATCAGTTTATTTAATTCCTTCTCAATTCTATAAAATTAATTTTTCAGAAGCAGATTAAAATCAATACCCACCATTAGCCCTGCGTTTACCTTTAAGTGGTCACAGGAGGATTGTGTATTTATGTGTTTTTATGTAACTCTGGAAACTCCTATCCACAGTCGATTAACCCTCATTGTTAGAAAGAATAAGACAAGACCTAGAAGAAGGGAACTCTCTACCCATTTCATGGTTGGGGCGTAGAGCACTCCTTAAAATGAATACTCCACCAAGATGCTTCCTGTTCTGTCTTCTAATAAGACGATGAAAGGTTTAAATAACGGGCTAAGTTCATTCATATGGATTAAATGTAAACCAAGAACTAAATGTATTATTTTACAGTTACTAAGCTCTGTAGGTGGTCTAGAGTTACCAAACTTTAAGCAGGTGGTCTGCACACTAAAAATACATCTTTGAATGTGTCCACAACTGGACCTTAAAGCCACTGTTGTAACTTTGAGGGAACATTTACATTGTTTGTATCTTGAATGAAAGATGTACCTGTATTTCTAACAATGTACAGAGGGTTACAGAGAAGATTCCAACTGAGAAGAGATGTAATTCCATTGGAATATAACTTGCGCACGCCATTCCTAAAGCAGACCACTCCTACAAGGAATGGGTCAATTTTGGCAGTCATTGTAATAATGGGGTTATTTTGATCGTTTGCACCAGATGACTGTAAAGCAATTTTTTGTGTAAAGCCTTCAAAAGCCAAAATCCAATAAAAACCATTCTTAAAGAAAATCTTGTACACGTCTCATGATCAGACTGAACATTCTGGAGTTGGTTAGGGGTCCGTATCTCAAACCCTGTGGGACGCACACTCAAATAACTATTTTATAACACATTAAGCAACACCAATGAAATGAATGAAGACTGGAGTGAAACAATGCTGGATGCAGCAATTCAATACACTTTCACATGATGTTTGGCACCACTGCGAGTGATAATGATGTGTGCTCGCATGTTGCTTTTGAAAAGAACTCAATTTAGACTGGACCAGCCCTGAGAACTGCTAGCATTGCTAACAAATATTTATCTGTTTGGAAAAGGATTACAGAGAATAAAAGCTTTGACACCTTGCCTCACAGCCAAATTCACTACACCCCTCAAAGCGGCGTGTGCCAGTGCTCCAGGCTATCTTGAGACATATTAATGACATTCAGCACTCGATTTGCAAATCAACTTGCAAATCAGTTTGCAAATCACAAATCATAAATCCGGGTAGCTTGTAGGAAGAACGTTTGGCTTTTTTTAATGTTTCAAAAAAACTGTCACATTCACAACACGCTTCCATTTTTAGCCTCTTCTTTGATCTTTATTAAAATTGTAAACAGTGTCGAGGTCCTTGTTGTCGCTAGGCAATAGGCACATTTCGTCCCGCGTGGTAAAGCTTTACCTTCACATCCACCAAAATCCCGCCTGTTGACATTTTATCCTGGGAGACTCCTCGCTGCAGAGGGAATAAAACACTGAGAAACGCGGCTTCACTTCATCTTCTTGCTTTTGGGCTTTCTGCTCTTTCCCCCTGTTCTTGATGCTTCATCCTGAGGGACGAGAGGAGAGAAAGCGACAGGATCCGAGAGGATGAGAGTGAGCTGAAATAAGTGGCTACATGCAGGGTGACTACAAAGAGAGGCCGACTACAAATGACCTCCTGGAACATCAAGCCTGAATAGCAGAACAACTTCACACACAGGGGCCAATCACACAACAGTGAGGCACTCTGATGAAGCTTTGTCCATCTATAAATCGAAAGAACATCTGAGCCATTATGAGGAAAATTCTAAATTCCTGCAGATGTTCGTATTTAATAAAGATCAGATGGTATAACACGGTATATGGTAGCTTTTTGAAATCCCTTTATGAGCCTAGCCTATAGCGTTACTGTCAAAACAGCACCTCTTTTTTCTTTTTAAGAGAAAATCACGTTCTCCACACAATGTACGGTTGCGTGTAAAAGTTTTGGCACCCCCAATCAAGCAGCGTTCTGTTGATTTCCCAAGTGAGAATAAGTGAACACCTCCTCTGATCTTAATGCACACTTAAAATTCATCTTTCAATCTGTACCGACTCCACACACCCGTCTCCAGGCTTTTTTTCATTTTACTGTTCCGCTTTAAAACATTCAGTTATGAAGAGGTTTCACCTGGGAAAAACGTACTTAAGGCCCACAACTGGACCTTAAAGCCACTGTTGTACCTTTGAGGGAACATTTACACTGTTTGTATCTTGAGAAACGAAGAGATGTACTTGCGCACAACCGTTATTTTTGATGGAGTACAGTGGGTTACTGAGAAGATTCCAATGGAGAAGAGATGTAATTCCATTGGGAGAATAAGTGAACACCTCCTCTAGTCTCAATGCACATTTACTGTTTATTTATACTGGGTACTGGGTGTGTTCTCTTTAGAAAATTTTCACTTAGTGTAACGTGACAGGACCAGGCAGATGCTCGTGGTAAAAAAAACAAAAACAAAACAAAACAAGAAATGACCCTTTACTTGTAAACATCCATCCATCCATCCATCCATCCATTTTCTAAGCTGCTTCTCCGTCATGGTCGCGGGGGGGTGCTGGAGCCTATCCCAGCAGTCTTCGGGCGGAAGGCAGGATACACCCTGGACAGGTCGCCAGTCCATCGCAGGGCATACAGACAGACACAGACAGTCACTCACACCTAGGGGCAATTTAGCATGTCCAATTGGCCTGACTGCATGTCTTTGGACTGTGGGAGGAAACCGGAGAACCCGGAGGAAACCCATGCAGACACGGGGAGAACATGCAAACTCCACACAGAGAGGACCCCGGTCGCCCGGCCGGGGAATCGAACCCAGGCCCTCCTAGCTGTGAGGCGACAGCGCTACCCACCACGCCACCGTGCCGTCCTTACTTGTAAACAGTAAACAATAAACAGGTAAACTGGCGTAGATCAAATCCAAAAAAAGACAAAATACACAAAAGGACTAACATAACAAAGATGTAATCAGGCTACAAAGATCCAAAAAGGGGAAAGGCAAAAAGACAAAAGTCTAGAAACACGGTCAAGTTCACACTAAGACAAAACAGCAAACAGGAAACGCTCAGTAGCTCTACTAGGAAAAGCAATACCTTGCAAAGATTTTAGTCTAAAGCCTGGGCTTATAAACTAAACTAAGACGAGTCATATGACAAACAAAGCAGGTCAAACAGATTTTCAGTATATCAGTGATCGAGAACGGTGACTAGTGTATGGAGGAAGGTCTACAGTCACATGATCACCCAGGGGGTTCTGGGAAATGGAGTCCTTGGGTGAGTCGGGGCTGGAGGGACGGTGACCCTTAGAGAATCAACATCATCATGTAATTTGACCAGGTAGGTTTGAACTTTTGCATGCACCTGTATGTTTGCCTAGATTTTATTTCAAGCAATTATATTTCATTTTATTCCGTTCATCATGAAATGTTCACATCATGTAAAAACAGCTGCCGTTTTCAAGGTTTTGATATTACATCTGAATGTATAAGGGTTCTTTGCATCATGAAAGCGCTCTTAAGATTGATGGAGAATATGCTGACCAGAAAGGGTTCTTCTTATTGTTATTATTGGTGCTGTACAGAACCCTTTTCAAAAAGGTTCCCCATGAACCATATTCAACACATTCTCCATTCATCTGAAGAACTCTTTCATCATGCAAAGAGTTTTTTGAGTGGTCAAGGTCCTATACAGAACCATTTTCTTTCCTAGAGAACCCTTGAAGATCCATCATTTTTAAGTGTGTATATATGTACACAAAGACCATTCATCGTTATATTTTCCCATAAGCTACCAACAGTCCAAAATTACTGTATTATAATTATTATATGAATGAAATGTTATTCATTTACATTTAAAGTTAAGAACGCTTTTACCTTTTCCTGTAAAATGACCACTCTGGAGTCCCGACAGCGATGATTTAAACATGTACTATAAATTCTTAGCGATTTCACTTCTGACCAGCCTCGGTTCCCCGTTTCTATCACTGCAGTTCTTGAGGTGGCTAAGAGGCGCAATCCACCCTAAAGTGAATCTGACTGAGGGTCACTGAGTCAGTCACACAGGGAACATTCACCATGAATAGAGATTTGAGTGACACCAGCCAACAGCACCCCCTCACCCATTTACGCTTACATCACTTCCTGTAAGAAATGGACTGAGTTGTATTCAAAACATGCTCTCCTCTCACCCCAAACAAGGCAGCTGATTACAGCCTAGCAGAGCAAAAAAATCCAAGTGACCTCATGAATATACTGTGGGTGATTTTGCCACAAATTAATTTAAAGGCGGAAAGATGGCAATTAGCAGCAGCACGAAGCCAAATTCTCTCCCTAAGTTGGCTTTTTAAATTACTCCCTCAGAGACTAAACGGTGTCCCTATGAATGTCATCAGCAGAAAGAAAAAACCCTCACATTCCGCAGGTCATTAGCACAACTTGCTGGTTCATCAGACGTCCGCTGTGCTGGAAGCAGGACAAGAATGACATTCAGTGTCTTTGGTATTTCACAGGAAGTGAAATGCATTTTGCATGCATTTTATATGTGGATGACAACATGGATGCTTGCAGAGAGCCATCATCATCATCATCATCACCATCAACATCCACATCGACATTATCTGGAGTAATAATAAACGCTTCATACGTGGAACATCATTCGATTATACTGCCGAATGAAAATTGGAGATATAATCCTTCCAGCGGGTCCTAGGACAACTTTGGGGTCTCCTCCAGTAGGCCGTGCCTGGTAAACCTCCACCGGGAGGGAGAGTTCCTCACCCTGTTAAGCAGAGTGTAGCCAACCTCCCAAGAAAGGAAACTCATTTCTACCGCTTGTGTCCAGGGTCTCATTCTTTCGGTCAATTCCCCAAGCTCATGACCATGGATGAGGGTTGGCATGTAGGCCAACCATGGGAGCTTCGCCTCATGGTTCAGCTCCCACTTCACCACTATAGTCTGGTACAGTGACTGCATTACTGCTCAGATGCAAACCACTCCATACTGGAAAAAGTGAAAAATATAATATATAAAGTGTGGCATAATTTTTGCGCAGGGCTAACTTTAATATTGATTTTTCCCCCAGTGTGTCAATCTCAGCAAATCAACAGTAATTGTGCATTAAAACGTGCAGCAGTGTGTTCTCTGTAGAGCAGGGGTGCTCAATCCTGGCCCTGGAGATCTGCCACCCTGGAGAGTTCAGATCCAACACTCCCGGATCTAATAGGTTAGGGGTGAAACTAAACCCTACAGGGTGGCAGATCTCCAGGTCCAGGATCGGGCACCCTTTCTGTAGAGGATGGGGAAACTTATCGTCACTTAGAAAATCAACTAACCGTCATATGCAAACCAGTTCATATACAACAACCAATCACCAGTGTTGCTTCTCATTTTTTTCTAGTCAAAAGAAAATGATAATTTTGCATGCCTGCATTTGTTTACACCATCAGTCAATGTTTACAATAGGACAGCTGTTAAGCATAATTAGCCATGGTCATGAACCATGGGCGCTAAAACGTAATGTATTGCAGTGAGATGGTGAAAAATGACAAGGTGAAGTAGCTTAATCAAACCAGTGCTTTATTTAAGCTAACTAACTCGACCAAGACCAGCAAAGTGGGCTACAGAATTAATCTCTAAGAAGACACACATCAGGAGCTGATTGGTGGAGCAGTGACGCTCCTGTTAACTGGACAGGCCAATGCTGTCACAGTATTGGGAGGGGTTTTGTTTGTTGAATGTGGCTTGGAGAGCATTATGCATTTACATGCATAACATCTTGCTGAAGGTTTGAGCGGTCAGATTTCAAGAAGTTTTAAATGCGGTTTGGGCGCAATTACACCTCCATTTGTATGTGGACAATCTCTATACCAATATAGAGCTGATATAATGCATAAAACCACCAGGGGAAAATGGTGGTCAAAGAGATCTATAAGACAGCAATGTGGAGCTTATTTTATAGTGGAATATGAAAGCTTGTAATACTTGCAGCTTCACTGTTTTAGCACGTAAATTTAAGAGTGCCTACTACAGTATTATGCTTCGAGTCTATTTGCTGCCGCTTACAAGGAATGAAACCAGAAGAAGATACAAAACACACTCCTGCAGAGTTTTTCACTTACGAATCAGTTGACAAAACTTCGCAGAAATGTTCTTTGCTGGTTGTGTCCATTTCTGCTATCTGTGTTAATATAATAATATATTGGCATGTTTATGCCACAATAAAGCAGTTATTTCACTTAAACAGTTAGCAACAAAAGATATCAGTTTAGACTGTCTACTATTATGCATATCACTGCTATCGGAAGAAAACCTTGCATCTCCATTTTTGCCGTTTTTCAGTTTTTAACATAATTTGAAAATGCATGTTGCCCTTTTCACCGTGTGTAAATTTCATGATGAATGGACCAAAAGAAATGGCCCAAAATGACATGTAAAAAAGTCTGGTTCCATTGACTTACATTCAAAGTAAAGCAGATTTTTTCCTTCTCCTGTCAAGTTCCCACTTTGGAGATACGAGGTTTTGTTCTGACAACAGCGATATATAAAAATACAGCGATTTCACTGCAGAATATTAAGCTAACTGGCAACCAAATCAAGGGTGAGGTAAATCAAATTTGATAAGTCAGTATTAAACACACCATTACATGGTCATTTTTAAAGATAACCAAGTCATTTTATCGTAGCATTAGCAAACTAACATATTTTACCTGAATTGTGTGGCTGCATTATCCATGATGGGCCAGATCAATCAAATCAATCAATCAATAAAGGCATCATTTTTATTTATATAGCATTTTTCATTTTAGTTACCTGAATTTGATCTGGACAACTAGACGACTGCAGGTTTTTGAACTATTTAACAGCAGGTAGAAGTCAAAGTGATCATAAATCAGCTCTCTGGTCAGAGAAATATGAGCTACAGTACAGTTTTTATTGAAACTTCATTATTATTCTTCCTTCTCGACCTTCATGTTTCATAATGGAGGCCTTTTGTATTCCTTGTTCGCTGAATTTACACTGACAGACTGTGTGAGAAAATCTCCTGAAGATCTGTTATACATCGCGTTTCCATCCCAGCATCCCCGTGGCTGTTTAGATTTGGCTTAAAGCCTGTCACTAGAGCTCCCAGTCCGCTTTCTAATTACACTATGCATTTCAATGCATCTCCATCTCCTGCTCAGAAAACCGCAGGTTACCGGCGCGTAGGCATAACAACTGAACTCGGCTCAATCTGGGATCACTATGTAAATTTCAGTTATGACACTCAAATAAAACCACATGGGCCTTGCTGGTGCTTTCAGTAGAGCAGCGTGCAATAGGCTGCAATTTCCACTTTCCCCTTGGATGTACAGTAAATGTGGGCTTCAGCTGGATTCTGAAATACTACACCGCTGTGCCTTTCTGCATTTCACACTGTCGAAAAAAAAAGTGAGTGGGGGGAAAAGTATATATGACAAATCTGATGTTTTGTCCTACATCAATTTTTTTCTAAAATATAGCCGAATTTGCGTTGGTGAGTGAGTGCCTTTGCTAATAGCTCCGTTAGTCAGATGGGAACAGATGGGACTCCTTTGAAGCTGTCAGCACAACTTAAAAACTGTAACTCGTGATGAGTTTGAATACAATAAAGATATTCAGGACTTCTGAGACGTCTTTGTTGTAGTGGAACAGTACAACTGAACAAAGAGAACGTGTTGGAAGAATATGGATGTGGTGTCATTTCAAAACATGTGAAGCCAATTGTTTGTACTCACTGTTAATTTGTCTGTTTTTTTCCCATAGCAATCATAGCTTGCATGGTGTAAACTAGAACTGTCAAAATTAATGTATTAATAACACCTCAACATCATCAAAGCCATTAAGTTTCCTAGTTTGACCCTCTAAACCATCCCTAGTAGTGCAGGCTGAAGCCCAACGGCATTTATGCTGCATGTTGCTATGACAGAATCTGTGACTGTTGCCCTCTTGTTCAAAAACATCTTTAAAATGGCTTTTAAAGTGACACCTTCAGGTCACAGGAGACCTAAGAATAAATCAATGAGCAGCAAACTAACAAAAGCAGCAGCAAAGAGGAGCTCCAGTTCCTTTTGAGAGCCTCCACTCTAACAAGAAACCACAAGCTGAGAACCTTTTGGGTGCTATACAGAACCCTTTTCAAAGAGGTTCCATATAGAACCATCTATAGCACATACTCCATCAATCTGAAGAACGTCTTTCATAATTCAAAGAAGCCTTTAACTATGCAAAGGGTTCTTTGAGTGTTCATGCTTCTATGTAGAACCACTTCATTTTATGAAAGAACCCTTGAAAGAACCATCTTTGTTTAAGAGCGTAGTTAATTTTGCAGCTAAAGTGGGAAATTGCACTTCCAAAAAAGATGGTTCTTCAAGGGTTCTTTAGTAAAGAAAATGGTTGTACACCGACAACACTGAAAGATCCCTTGGCATCATGAAAGGGTTCTTAAGAATGTGCTGTAGATGGTTCTATATTTTTCTTTCTTTTTAAGAAAGGTTCTATATAGCAGCCATAAGGGTTGTTTTATTGTTGTATTGTGGATTACACAGAAGTCAGTCTTTCTAATCTGCACCATGTAAGTATTTAAGCCACCTGTGAACATGTGTGCACATGCAGCAAGGAGATCAATACTGTGTGGAAACCTGGGGTACAGATCTCGGCAAACCCAGGGAAAATCCAGAAAACCACTGCCACCCTTGTAACCATGACGATCCTGCAGCTGCTCACATGTCCTTATTTGCACAGTAATGAAAGGAAAGTAAACAACAAACAAATGAATCCACCGGCAGAAGTCAGCCTCTCTATATAAGCCTCCGCCGAGTCTCCTCCAAACCTCAATATCATGATGTGTGTAACCTTGTTCCCGCACGCTGCTTTAGTCGCGGCGATACGGGCTCGAGAGGTGAGCTGCTGAATAAATATTTCCACACCAGTTACAGCGGAAGTGAGGAACAACGTTTTGTTTTCAGTGGCAGCAAAGGAAATCTTAATAAAAGGAAAACTCATTTGAAGGCCCAGGCAAATGGACCGAATCACGGGTATGACCGCAGCATTGCTGTGGGCAGCAACGCTTTCGATTGCTTAAAATTTGTTTTGAATTATATTTGAGTTTTTCATCATTCGAAACAGTCAAGAGAAACACAGATCTTGTGGCACTGACTTACACTGAAAGCCAGCCAGAACCTTTTTCAAAAAGGTTCCATATAGCAGCCATAAGGGTTCTTCTATTATTGTATTGTACTGTCAAGCTTTTAATAACAGAGGAACCCTCTATATAGACCCACATACAACACATTGTGCAGCAATCTGAAGAACCATTTCACCAGGCTAGAACCATTTAAGCATTTAATGGTTCGATACATAACTCACAGATCTAAGCAGAACCACTGTCTTTACCCAAGAACCCTTGAAGAACCATCTTTTTTAATTGTGTAAGCTCAAAGGCCCTGACAAGGTGGTTTCAACTGGACAATTTTTGTTTTAATAGTAAAAATAGTGTTATATTCTTAAGAATGAGCTGTAGATGGTTCTATATAGAACCTTTTTTAAAAAGATTCTACACAGCACCAATAAGGGTTCTTATGGTACGATTGTGGTACTGTATTGCTGTCAAGCTTGTAACAATAGTAACAGCCCAAAAAATACGCAATAAAATCTTGCGCCATTGACTTACATTGAAAGTTAAAGGGCCCATATCATAGATCACCAAATGTTACTCACCTTTTCTTTAAAATTAAACTCAACTTTTTTTATGAACTTTCTATGTGATTTATTATGTTAAACATGTCACAAAAACGAACACATTTATACACATTCATGCTGACGTTATAATGCTCGTTTCAGCCTGGTTTGCTTTTTTGAATAAGGCAGAAATGGCTATGTAAATATGAATTATGATTTTCTTTCTAACAGTAAATCCAAATAAAAGCCATAAGGGGTCCTCGAAGGGAAAAATACAAAAGAAAAACAAGAAAAATTTTGGAAATGAGCCATTTACCATTTAGGAACAACGGGCATCATTTACCAATATCTTCCTAAATTTTTATTGAAATTTTTTCATGTTCTTGAGAAAGGTCCTACCAAAAGTCTACGTCAGATTCATGATGTGCTATTAAACTGCAGAGCTGTTCTCACCTTTGTGCTCGAGTGTGTGTAGATTCTGTTCTTACTTAAGAACAAATCCCAAATAAAAAAACACTAAATCTTCGTGAAAACTGCGTAAGTGGGTTTTAAGAACAGTCGGTGAATGAGGCCCATTGCTTCTTTTCCTAAAAGCATTCTGGAGAAATTAGGTTTTTGTTCCGACTGGGAACATTTTTAATGCAGATTCCAGCTGAGTGTGGTAACGTTAATACAGAGCTCAGCATCAAATTATAGTAACACACCTGTAGCATGTTATATTAAGCATGTAAATGAGTGTGTAATTATAATGACCTCACCATCGTTTCCGTGTAGCCCTCCTGGACGAGGATATTCCTGGCACAGTTGTTGATGTGTTTGAAGCGGTCAGGGCCGAGGAGGATCCCACCGTACCATCGTGATACCACCACAAGCACATTCCGCACATCCAGAATCTGGAGACAGAAGTAAAACACCAGCCAGTTTATTATGTACACCTAGTTTCATTGGCCATTTTATTGGAAACACATACTGTATAGGTGGATTTCGTATGTGTACAGTAACAGACTGGAATCTGTTGCACAATTTATCAGCCACCTTCTACATCATAAATAGAAAAGGAGGACCATCGTGCAGCCACCACTGACTAGATATTACTAGGGTTGTAGACCATTCTCACTACAGCAGGGACATCAACAGAGGCTACAGTCCGCAATCGTAAACCTATAGGTGTGTCTGTGGCACCTGCCCCTGCAGAAATGGAAACAGACTGCAAGACAATATTGTGTACATATAATATTCATGTGGAAAATTATTTACATGTTTAAATAGAGTAAATTCAGGACATCTCTGTTGGTAAGAAAACCGAGTGGGCATGTTTAGACGTGCTGTTCAGCAACTTATTTTATTTCAGTCATTTCATTCAGAAAGCTACTTTAACAAGGCAAGCCTTACGTTTTACTGGCACCAGCTGCATGACATAAGTGTCTACAGCTACGTTCACATTACAAGCCTCATTGCTCAAACCGACAGGACGGTTCACACTCGTTTAGGTAAGTGGCTCAAATCTGCCATTAATGTGGTGAACCGGTGTCCTGAAATGACCCTCATGAGCTCATCCTACTCAGTAACGTCACGTGACTGAATCACTGCATCATCAGCACAAACTAACGAGCAGAACGAGCTTCGCTGAGAAGATCATTAACTCTGATCAGCTCTCAGCTTCATTATTAGAGCCAGACGGAGGAGAAAAAGGTGAGATGAGCTGCTTTTCCACCGTTTACAGGCTTTAACTTCTGTTGGGGCCTGTTGCCATGGTAACGCTGAATGATGGCACACGCGCAGTGGAGAAAAAGCACATGAACTCTGACCTGAGCATCACATTAAGGTCACATGGACACGAATCGGATACGTATCCGATCTAGGACCACATATGGCTCGGGCTGATCAGATTTGCGTCCACACAGCCCTGAAAACATCAGATCTGAGTCACATTTGGACAAAAAATTGGATTTGTGCCACTTTAACCTGGTAATGTGAACGTAGCCCATGATACAGGATATGATGTATTTTGATATGTCAATAGCTATTTTTAGAATGATCTGTTTGTAAAAGTTTGTAAAACTTTTGTTCACCACTGAAATGTTAGCTAGCTACGCAACTGTTACACTGTGCTGGTAAAGGAGCAGCATTCATTCATTCATTCATCATCTAATCCGCTTATACTCCTGAGAGGAGCTGGAGCCTGTACCAGCACTCATTAGGCGGAAGGCAGGAAACACCCTGGACAGGTCGCCATTCCATCACAGGGCAGACACACAGACATAGACATTCACACACACACACACACACACACACACACACACACCTCACTCACCCATCTGCGTGCGCACACACACACACTCAACCAGACACTCACCCACCCACCCACCCACACACACATATTCACCCACCCACCCACCCACCCATTCACCCACCCACCCACCCACCCATTCACCCACCCACCCACCCACATATTCACCCACCCACCCACACACCCAACACCCACCCACCTTGTTTTTCTCCTGAAATTTTCATGAATGAATCCATGAAGCTCACTCTCCAGCTAGATCTGGCTTGTACTGATAAAAGCACCCTTTCTTTTACTATATAGAACCATATACATCAGTATGAAGAACCATTTCACCAGGCATAGAGCCATTTAAGCATGAAATGATTCTACACAGTTCTAAACAGAATCACTGCTTTTACTAAAGGGTTCTATATAGCACCAAAACTTTTTATGATGTCCAGCCTGTAACAATAGAAGGACCCTTTTCAAAAAGGTTCTATATAGAACCATTTTAATCACACAAATGGTTCTTTGAGTGTTCATAGTTCTATATAGAACAATTTTCTTCACTAAAGAACCCTTGGAAGGCGTTTCTGCTCTCTTCCATAAATTTCCAGCCTTATACTGGTAGTGTTGGAGGGCTATGAGAGCCATATTTGATAGTGTTCAGCGCCCCTTGCTGCTTGTTTTGGGCAACACCTGTGCTTGCACATTTCAACAATTGACGTCAGTCAGTCAGTCAGGCAGTCAGTGACTTGGTAAGAGGCACTGACTCTCGTAGGCTGGCCTTCTGGGCAGCACAACAAAAGTATGATCCTAACAACTTGTCTTCTCTAGAAGCATTTCCCCTGCTACTGCGTCAAGGACAGCAGTTTGTCACACTAAAGCATTAGCTAATTAGCCTCAAGTTCTGAAACACATTCATTAGAGAATCACACACTGTAACGATGATGACGGCAGCTACATCCGGGACCATAATCCAACAGGCAGTGTTTGCGAACTTAAATTGAAAGCCTAAAAGATAAAACAAGAATTTGAACTGACTAAACTGATTGATGATACTGCTGGACTTCCTTCTCTACTTTACACTTTGTCTAAATTAGTTTCCTGCTTGATCTCATTTGCTCTCGGGACAGCACTCCACTCTTCAGCTGAACTCGGTTGCTCCCAACAACTCACTTTGAAGACTTTCATAGCAAGAAATGTCTAAAATTAAGTTATATCGCAACACAGAAGTGAACAGTGAGGTTCATCAAAAGAAAATCAAAGCAAACTTTTAACAAAGGCACACTTTGAACAGGTCGGGTAATACATTCCTGTGCAATACATCGAAATGAGGCACGAATCCCAAACCACTTTAAGTCAACATGATTCCCCATCAAACAGGAGACATTTCCGTTCCGGTTTTTCTGTCAAGTGCACATCTGCATGGAGTCAGCAGCACCTAAGCAATCTATTATTCTGCAGTAAACAATTTCAATATTTTAGATCCGTCTAAAGACGCGAGTGCGGCGTCGAAACCTAGAGAATCAGCCTCCGAGGGGAAAATAAAACACATGGGAGGGGAAAGAAAGAACAGATAAATGTTTCTTTGTGCAAAACACTAACTGTCAACTGCCTGCACTTGCTGTCAATCACATTTTTAAAGCGCCACAGGGGCGTAGTTGGCAAACTGCCTGTAGGGTAGGGGGTCTGAGCCATCTGCATAGGCTAATAATAGACTACTCATTTGTCGTCTATACGTGGCGTCACATCCAGCTCCATAAATGGACGGAGCGTGATTAAAAACTGAGCATGTGCAAGAGGAAGCTGGGGCCAGGAAACGGTTCAGAATGATGATGAGGTTAAATAGATTATGTATAGAAAATGGTTTGTTTGCATAAGGAGAAGACGGGGTAGAGAGGGGGGGGGTCTCACGCAAAGTTTGTCGAGTTAATGCAATAGCAGATATTAAAGGAGCACAGATTTCGTTTGGGGTCCCGTCATATTATAAATAACAGCGCTGGATCGTCAATTGTAACGTGCTAATTTGCATGCGCTCATTTGCGAGGGTTTAAGAGGGTAGGGGGTGTCGGACGCAGAGTGGAGTGAAGTGTTCCGAGTTCCCACAACCTTCCATGACTGAAAGTGAAATTGGGTTTTTGATTAAAACGGTACATCGATTTCACACGGTGCCTTGCAGGGTCTGGATGAGCACTCAGAGAGCAGGGTGAGATAAGACGGGAGTTTATGGATGAACGACGTGCCCGTGTCTGGGTGTAAGAGGCGTAAGGCCGGAGAGCGCAAGATAATCTGCTGCTGTCTCCGAGATGTTTTAGAGGTTAACACACTTTATCCTCCAAAGTCTACTGGAAAACAAACCCAGAAACACACACATGAGTGCAGAGCTCAGAGCTTTCAGCTTCGCAGAACAGATTCGGTCTCAAAGACTGAGAGGCTAGTAACTGAATGGTTCCCAGACTTACTTATTCATGCCCCGCCCACAAATGTGTTTTTTCATGGCAACTGTTTGGACGTTATTTTTAAATATTGGAAAAAAAAAATGTGGCCTGTGAAAAACTCACAGCATGTCACTTAATAGTGACAAAGACGTTGTATCAGAGTATCAACAAATCATGTAATTTGACCAGGGGCACTCAAACTTTTGCATACAACTGTGTAAAAATAAAAAAAATAAATAAAAAAATATAAAAATCAATACCGAAAGCTGTCATGACATAAAAGCTCATCAAAACAATCACAAACATTTGTCATAATTAGCTAAAAAAAAGCAATATTTAGTAGATTGCTAATTGACATATATAATATTTATATAAGTAATGACTTAGAATATTTAGTTAAGTAATTTATTGTTGCTGTTGGAAGAAAACCTCATATCTTCAAAATGAGAACTTTACAGGAAAAGGAAAAAACCTACTTCACTTTTAATGCAAGTCAATGGAACCAGAAATTTTTCCAAGCCATTTTGGGCTGTTTCTTTTGGTCCATTCATCATGAAATTTTCACACATTGTAAACAGCACCATGTTTTTTCAAATTGTATCAAAAACCAAAAAACGCCAAAAATGGAGATATAAGGTTTTCTTCTGACAACAGTGATAACAGTGTATTACACTCACCAGAGATGGCCAAACTTCTGCGAACAACTGCATCATTCCATTCCTCTAGTTTACATTCTAAAGCAATCATGCTCTAGTCTGCTGCTACAGACTTTAGCACCAAGCCTGATATTCATATTAAAGCTGGAATTTGCAGCAAATCTCCAGAATCATGGTGGACAGTCCTGTTCTAACAAATCCTATGTGTATGATGGTAATCTGGCCTTATCTAACAGTCATTCGTGAACACATTATCACTAACTATCAGCAGTGGACGACGGCAAAAGAAAAAATATCTTGATGCCCTTTTACTTCAAACCAGTAACAAATATGATGGAGGGGAGTTAAACTGGGATTCAACTTCAAAGTATTGACCCGACCCTTACAAACACACCTGCAGGAGATGGAGCAGCCTCCCACCAGCAGCCGTCTCTCCATCATCCTCACAGTCCTGAAGGAACGTGTTTTTGTCTTCGCAGTATATCCTATTGGAAACAGGATGAGAGAGAAGGGAGTCATCAGTCTAGCTTTGCTTTTTCCTTCATTTCTTACTATCCCTATGAGGGCCAATTAGTTTCACCTTCTGTTCTGACCACAGGCTTGTAATAATACAACAACTGCTCTCATGAAGGAATTTAGTGGATCTGCCACACTAAAAAACTGTATCCATCTGTAGTTTAAGATCAAGAACTGATGATGCTTTGTTTCACACTCTATCCCTTAGGAAAACAGTCTATTGTTACTATAGTTAAGAACTTTTAAATAGTTTACCAAGTTAGAACTGTGAAACGTGTTCTTACCGAATTCATTCAGTAAAAATGAATGGGGAATGCAAAGCAACCTGAAAGTGAGTTGTTCCACATTTATAATACATTGTGTTTACAACTATGTTTTTGAAGACTCTTCTTATGCTAACAGCACCTTAGCAACCACCTGGGACACAACGGCAAAGGCCTAGCAACACCTTAGCAACCACTTTGGACATCATAACAATGGCCCAGCAACACCTTAGTAACAACCAAGGACATCATAGCAATAGCCCAGCAATACCTTAGTAACCACCTGGGACATCACAGCAATGGCCTAGCAATACCTTAGTAACCACCTAGGACATTATAGCACCGGTGTAGCAACACCTTAGTAACCACCTGGGACATCATAGCAATGGCTCAGCAACACCTTAGCAACCATCTGGAACATCATAGCAACCCTAACAACTCAGCATACTACTGGTCCGGTGGTCTAGCAGGACTTGCAGGTGGTTGTCTGGAGTCCCATTTTTTCTGTATCTTCGAATAATTTTTTAACTCCAGTTTTGAAAACTCATATTTTCACTTATTGACTTTCTCCTTCCTTACACCAGTGGATTCTCTTATATCTAATCTCCTAGATAATAAACACATTTGAATGAAGCAAAACAAATGAATCACTACTGTCCAAGTGATCAAATGAAGAAATACTCATTAACCTTTTAAATGTCCAGGATTCACCAGCAGATTTGTGGACATTCGTCCACCCTCACTATACCTTGGGACCAACTCAGACAGTTTGCTATGTTTTCCATGTAGTTATTGAATAAGGAGCCTTAGGATGTAACGAGCTTCTGAATTTGACGAGTTAACAAAAGAATCAAAATACTTATGGCTGAGAACCAAGTGGACAATCAGTAGCCTAAACCATCTAAACTTCAGCTCTGCAAACAAAAGACATCAGCATCAGAGTTTTCAGCCGTTTCCAGCAATGCTGTATTGAGGACGAATTTGGAGGATTAAGCGGCCAGAGGGCAGTGGCAGGACTCCATCAGCTACTCAGCACTACATAATGAGAATGTACAAACATTCTGAATGTCAATATCACCTGTAGGTTAATCTCCCCCAGATGACAGCTGCCTCTTGTCTACAGTATATCATTAGCTTTCTACTCAAAGACCCCCCTAAGAGCTGCTTATGAACACACACACACCTCAACATAACCCTCACAATCTGATCCTCTGTCCTAAACTCTTTCTATATACAGTCTTGTTGATGAAGTGAAAATAAGTTATATATCCTCCACAGCAAACACATTTCTGCACAGTTTAATGCATAAAAACATTAATTTGCACATTTCGACATACTGGGTGAAAAATAAAACTTTTATATTTTATGTTTAATGTTTTCTAAAATGTTAAAATCAGCAAATAAATAGAAAGTGTGAACTAAATTTGAAAAATTTAATTTCTTCGTACAGGATGCATTAACTTATTTTAAACACAGTTTCTACCTTTTCCCTTTTGTTGTTGTCATTGTTTTAATAAAAGGCTGCCAGTATTTTTTGCTCAGTCAGGTGATCCAGTTTATTCATTTGTCCTAAATACTGGGCTGCGCAGTACAAGCATGCAGATCGCTTTAAAGGGCTTATATTACACATTTTGCCATTTTTTTTCGTAGAGAAATCATTCTTTCACACGACCGTTTTCAAGCCTCTCTTTATCATCTACTCTTGAATAGGCAGTATATGTTACTTTGCGCAAAGGTCCTTCTTATACCTTCAGCATTAAGAGTTGGGGCTAAACCGCTATGGGCTAAAAAGATGGAAATATGCTGTTTGACATGACATCACCAAAACAGGCTGGGCAGTTATTGGTACATCCTGTTAATGTTTACATACTACATCATACTCATTTTAAAAAGTGAGAAAAAACAGTTTTCCATTATACTGGAACCTTTAACCCCTTCAAATCCCAGGCTTATTACACACTAAGGCTTATTATTCAGTAACTACAGGGACTTTGTTATAAGATTAAGTGACCCTTATTAGTCCCACAACGGGGAAATTTCACCTCCACATTTAACCCATCCATGAAGTGAAATACCAAATACACACTAGTGAGCACACACACACACACACACACACTAGGGGCAGTGATCAGCCCTATCCGCAGCGCCCAGAGAGCAGCTGGGGGTTAGGTGTCTTGCTCAAGGACACCTCAGTCATGTGCTGTTGGCTCTGGGGATCGAACCTGGCAACCTTCCAGTCACAGGGCAGGTTCCCTAACCTCCAGCCCATGACCGCCCCTTATAGACGTGTGTGATAAAACTTTGGGCCTTGGCTATTTAAATGGTTTTAAAGCATTTTGACCTTCCCGAGTGCCATGACAATGATTTTTACAGCATGTCTACACACGAAATGCACATAATCAAGCTAGATTTGAGTTCTTAACGCATGAAATTATCCTGTAGAATGTTTTGCTGTTATATTTACAACATTAAACCTAATTACTGTAAATGATCAGACTTTATTTGGATGGTCCCCTATGGATGATCTAGAGATACTTAAAATTAACAAAATATTTGGTGATAGTTGATTATCAACAAGGGTTAGTTTTACGTTTAGTGTTGGAGATACAATCTTCCACACTCAACTTCAAGTTCAGCTGCATTTAATAGATATTTAGTTGAATGTTATTTAAAGCAAAACCTTGTATCTCCATTTTTGGCATTTTTTTAGTTTTTGACATCGTTTGAAAATGCCTGTTGCTCTTTACATTGTATGTAAATTTCATGAACAAAGGACCACCAGAAATGGTCCAAAATGACTTGAAAAAAATCCTGGTTCCATTGACTTACATTAAAAGTAAAGTAGGTTTTTTCCTTCTCCTGTAAAGTTACCATTTTGGGGATTTTCTTCCAACAACGATATGTGGAGCATCTACAGTGGACCATCCAAATAAAGTGTTACCCAGTAAATAAGTAATAAAGTACTAGAGTAGAACATCCGTACTGTAAAATTTGTGAAAATCAGAACAAGAACTACAATGCGTGTCTAGTGAAGAGCTGCAAACTTCCATAGATGCTAGCTGATTTTGCTTAGCATCTGTTTTGGCAAGGCTTTTAAAATGTCAGCGAGAAAATCAAAACTCTAGGGCCTCATTTATAAAACACCTGAATGTCATTCTAAATTTATTCTTAAGTTCTCAGCACTTGCATATGACTGACTCATAAAAAGGCAGGGACAGAAAGTTCTCAGGCTGTGTTGGGGTTGGAGCCAAACTTTAAGGCCCAATTAAAGCTCTAGTTTTGCATATCGCAAAATGCATTAAGACAAACTAATATATCGCTGCTGTCAGAAGAAAACCTCGTATCTCCATTGTTGTCATTTTTCAGGTTATGTCATAATTTGAAAATGCCTGTTGTCCTTTACATTGTGTGTAACTTTCAAGATGAATGAACCAAAAGAAACGGAAAAATTATGGTTCCATTGACTTACATTAAAAGTAAACTATGTTTTTTCCTTCTCCTGTAAAGTTCCCAATTTGCAGATATGAGATTTTGTTCTGACACACAGCGATATGCATATATACGTATATTATAGACCCTCCATCATTCATTCATACATATGCACACATGCATGTTATTTTTCCCCATGGATAGCCATCCTGGCTGCCTGTCCATGCATTCACACGCTGATAATCACATTGCTGGGCGTACCTGTACGCGTAGATGTTGTGAGTGGCACTCGCAATTTTCTTATTTTCATATAGTTTGTCTATCACCCTCTGAACCTGCAACACAAACAGCAGAAGACATGTCGGATAAATCACAAGTCACAGGCATTTCTCAAATGTGTGAATTTCATTCAAGCGAAAAAGGATCTAAAACTCATTCACGTCTTGGCGAAGTTATGGGAAATGAAACACTTCAAAGTATCACCTTTTCTGGCCACTACGCCATCTATGCACATACGAATGGCTGTTTTTTGAAGCACAGTGAAGGAATGATGGGGCCGTGTGTGCCAGTGTTAATAGCCTGCGTCTCGGAAAAAAGTAATGAAGTCTGTGTTTATGCACCGTAATGAAGCTAATGAAAGACGCTGATCCTAAAGTAAGGATGGGCCTCGGCAGAAATTACCGCCATGCCCGTGCCAATTTCCTCTCTTGTCACAGCAGGTCCGACTATAATGAGAATAACAGATGAGGGTAAAGGTATTGCTTTCGGTATACAATACATCTTAGAATAAATCAATATGACACTGCAGTCCTGAACAAAGCCTCCTCTTGAATGGGATTTATTAAAACACTTGTAGCTTGTGGCACGGAGCCAATACTGCAGAGATATCCTAAGGTTGGAAGGACTCGGTGAATATAGAGTAGTGTTGCAAACTTCAAGACTCTAAGCTTTAAAACTTTCTACGTTTAAATATGCAAAGTTGGGCGACAAGGCGTACCTCCATCACTTTCATCAAAAGACAGTTTTTGTGGGACAGCAGGGTAGTTAAAAAACATGCACAGCCTATATTTAAGGGTTTTACGGTGCAAAATATCTGCATTTGCTTCTTCTTCTTTTTAATCTGATCAGATTTTTAATTTAGCAGCACACTTAGACTCTGACCTGAGTAGCCAACCACTTCAGCAGCTTACTGCACGAACACAAACATGTGGATTTCTTTCAACAAGGCCTGCCACTGGCCTCGAACACTACCATTCTATCAGAGCACGACATAAAAATTGGCCTTTTGGCGCAACGTTCATGTCACGGGAGGCCTCATTAACTTGCCATGCTGTCCAGTCCCATGGTTTAATTAAGAACTGCTGGTTTGCAGTAAGACCTACATTTCTCTCACAGCAGTGAATGAAAATCTATTAAAACTTTGTCTACATAACACATTCATAACATCTAAAACACTTCATAACAGGCTTGTGAATGTTTAAACCAGCATTCATAAAGCATACCTGTTTTACTTTGTTAATATGGACTACGGCGTCATCTTACTGAGACAAGTTTTTTTCAACTTTCAACTTCTTTTTAATGATTTGTTTCTTCATAAACAGTTTGTATTTTGTACTTCGTTATTTTTACTCTGTCTTTTTACATTTTTGTGCTAAAGGGTTAATTCAACAGTCTATACATTGTTGAGGAAAATGTTATTTATCTTCAGTTTAACTGTCTTGTGGTTAAATTACAACTCTTTATTTTTAGTGGTGTTCTTTCTTGCTTATGGTGTTGGAGAAGGCGCAAGTTTATTCATCCAAAAGACTGATAAATTCTGCGTTGCCTTGACCTCAAAAGTGATGGAAGTTAACCAGACTGAAATACGTTACGTGGATCTTTAAATCACAGTAGTTTAATTACTTAGCAAAATTCCTTCATGCAATGAGTCCCACCAAAATACTAAGATTTGGTCAAATGTTTTCTATCCATGTAGTAAAGTGACATGCAAAGCAACAAATGTTTGAGAAAAACAAACATTTAAAAAGAAGTTAAGTGTATAAGTGAAAAGTGCCAAAGCACTTAATGACCAAAGGGGTAAAGCAAGGACCCGAAATGAGGTGTTTTACTAAAATAATTTTTGTATAAATAAAAAATGAGGACTTTTATTTTGAAAAATGCATCTCAGAAACAACATAATTGTCCATATTAATACAACGCAAAAGATGTTGATTTAAACATTCGTGAACATGTTATGAAGTGTTTAGGTAAGATGTTATGAACGTGTTATGTAGACACCCTTCAAATGGTACTGAAAATCTCAAGGGTTTAAAAGTCATTAATGGACCCAATATTTGATTAATCAAATATTGACAATGTAATCGCTATTATTACTCAATTTCATGCTCTCTGTTTTAAGGTATGTTTATAGCTAATTTGCCCTAGACGGGTAAAATATTTAACATTGGAAAAGTTTTGCATTCATGAAAAACTGAATTCTAAGATTGAAAAAGTTAATTGGCCCCTGTGTGGCCCTTAGTGTTAGTCCTTTCTTGGTGTTGGCAGCTATTGTCTGGAGAGTTGGATCCCAGCTGTGCAAACCTAAGGCCTCCTTAATTCCTCCAGCCTATAAATCAACTGAATTTCACCATCGTTAAGAATGAGTCCACTAATTGAATGTGCTTGAACGCATGGAGGAGAGACGAGGAGAGCGAGGAAACGCCAGCACGTCCTACACACCAGCCTTTGGTTGTAAAAGTCAGAGACCACCCTTTGACTGATTTCATTACCATTAAAACAGATACTAAGTATTAAGATTTTAAGTTTCTCATTTTCAGCATCAAGCAAGAAGAGAACAGAAGTCTTTATAATATACTATCATTTTTTCAGTATTTCAGTATATCTTTGCGTTTATTACAGAATCCAAGCACTTTTTTCTTCCTATGATCCTAGTAATCCTAACCTTTATGTCTGGACTCTGGAGTGGTCAGTTCATTGTTCTGAGATTGCAAGCAACTAGTGAGGGTTCTTAGCTACTTACTGAGTTGTTGAGTGGAGCTTTCTCAAGGATGAAAGCTTTAAGTGCTGCCTATCTGATGGGGACAGTTTCAATGGTGGGCGAAGTACACAAACCATGTATTTGAGTTAACGTAAAATATTCCTCCAGTAAAAGTAGAAGTTCCTCCCTTTAGACCTCCACTTGAGTAAAAGTACTAAAGTATTTGCCTTCAAATGTACTTAAGTATTAAAAGTAAAAGTACTAAAAGAGTAATTCTGGCTCTGATCTGGTCCTGTTATCATTTTTATAACCAGACTGGCTTCATGAACTCATTTCAGGTGAAAGTCCTCCAGCGTCTCTCTTGGTAAACCAGTCTTTTAATAGAACATCATTAATTAGTGACGCTGACGTCTATTAAAATGATCAGAAGCACAAAACACTGAAGGTAAACAGTTTCCATCAGGGAGAACCGAGTGGCTCTGAAATCACTTTTTACACACAAGCAAAGTTTCAGTTTCAGATTTATTTACAACTTAGTTCCAAGTTTAAGTTGAATAAAAACTGGCTTTAAACTCAGGATCACAGATGAGCTCCTTTACTGTGTTGATCTGTAGGCGTCTGTTCATAAACATAAACCAGCCCAAACTCATTTACTATAAAATGAAATGGTGTTTGTAGAAATTCAGAAAAAAGCCGCGTCAGTCTCGACTGCATATGTGGACATATTTCTATATTGAGCTCTATTTACACAAAGTTAGGTTAGTTCATCATTTATGTTGAACAGACTCTCCCAAAGTTTTACTCTGCTGCGCTGACGTTGAACCGCGTGCTGCACTGGGTCGGTCTGACCAACAGGTTAAAACAAGCTCAGAACAAAGTGACCGCTGGGCCCTGATTGGTGCTCTGGCTTTGCACTTCTTTTGTTTTGACATGTTACGTTTTTATACACACAGAAACCAAAAGGAACGACAGATTTCTCAAAATAGTAGTTGAGGAAAAAGTCGGATATTAGACTCTGAAATGTAGTGGAGTGAAAGGAAAAAGAATGTAAAAATTTCAGTACAGATATGCGAAAAACTACTTAAGTACAGAAACTAATTACATTTACATCCACAGTGGTGGACAGTTTTGGTGGTCTTTAGGGTCTCGGATCATTTCTTGAACTTGATTCTTTTCTCTTCACCTTTGACTTTCCTCTGCCTTATTCTAGTGGATTACTGTGCATGTCATCTCCTCAGAAATGTCTCCAGAAAAATGAGTAACGTCTACTTAATATCTACGGCTCTGTGACCGGAAGGTCGCCAGTTCGATCCCCAGAGCCGACAGCACATGACTGAGGTGTCCTTGAGCAAGACACCTAACCCCCAACTGCTCCCCGGGCACTGCGGATTGGGATGCCCACCGCTCCGGGCAAGTGTGCTCACTGCCCCCTAGTGTGTGTGCTCCCTAGTGTGTATGTGGTGTTTCACTGCACGGACGGGTTAAACGCAGAGGTGAAATTTCCCCGTTGTGGACTAATAAGGGTCTCTTCATGTTAATGTTAAAGGCTGTTTTGACTGGATAGTAAGTAAATGAAGGGTGGTCTCCCACTTTTGCACAGTACTGTAGGTCTATGGTACCTACAGTATTGCATGACCTTCATCATGCGTGATTATAGTTAATGAAGTGGTACTGCAAAAAGATGAACGTTAATTACATCGTTGATGTGACAGAATGTCAATAAAGGCTGCTTATGTTAATAACAGAACACGACAGGATGTGTGTTTAATATGGGCAGATCCTTTAACAGCCCAGTGACAGGTCCAGATGAAGGTGGTGATGGAGTGAAAGACATCTTTTTGTAAACACACTTGGTGTCAATACCTCTGTCCTCCGGCTTACTCTCGCTTTTTTTCCTCTCATCCTCAGAGGGAGGAGCTAAAACACAAGGAAAAAATGCAACAAAAGGAAACGAGGACGCACAGCTCAAAACGTGAGAGGCACCCCAAGACAGCATAATTGCCGTCGCTCTCTCCTGGTGGATGGGCTGGTCCTCTCCCCTTCACTCAGCGAGACGCGAGCCAACAGGGGCATCTTAGGATTCTTGTCCAAGTGTCGATGTACCCAAGGATGATGCATTAGCGGCAGTTTGAAAAGATGCAGTGGCACTTCTAGCTTAGTAGCATCATGCCCTAGCTAGCAGGTGGAATTGGACATGACTAAATAATAATAACAATAACAATAATAATAATAACAACTGGAGTTGTCAAGTTTGTAAATGAACTTTGAAGATGGTTTGATAAAGCCTTTGCTATAGAATCTCAAACAGTTGCCAAAGTGTTTCCAGGCTGTTGCTACGGTATCCCAGGTGGTTGCTAAAGTGCTGCTAGGCTACTGCCATGTTTTCCAAAGTAGATGTGAAGGTGTAGCGAAGCCATTACTATGGTGTTTTAGCTGGATGCTTACATGTGCATAATGTCTATGGCTGTGTTCCAATTTAAAGGCTGCATTTGAAGGATAACTGTGTCACGGCAGCGCGACTAGACTGTCCCATTTGAAAGGCTCCTGCAGAAATTGCCAAGAAATGTGTCCTTTTCTATGGCAACAAAGGATCCAACAGGTGGATCCTTTGCCAGCCAACACATCCCGGGGCTCATTGTGTGCTGGCGAGGATTCGAGAACATGGCAGCATCAGAGGAGTGAACGGCAGCTGAGGAGACACTTTAAATGTAGTACATTTTAAATGCCAGTATTGGGTTTAAACTGAGTCGAATAGCTAACCATACAAAAGCTAAAGCAAAACTTAAGCAAACATCTCCAGAATCAAAGTTTCTGGCTACATCGTTAATTAACTTTAAATGAGTGGTGCTTTGTGACGCAGCAGTAAGGGTGGGAACAGAGGGTTTGAACTTCCTCAGCATTCGACCGTTTTCTTTACAGGTGTTTAAATGAATGTAAGGAAAATACTGAGCTATAATCGTGGGCTCGGGGTTAGGGAACCAGCCTCGTGACTGGAAGCTTGCCGGTTCAATCCCCTGAGCTGACAGTACGCAACTGAGGTGCCCTTGAGCAAGACACCTAACCCCCAACTGCTCCCCGGGTGCTGTGGATAGGGCTGCCCACTACTCTGGGCAAGTGTGCTCACTGCCCCCCTAGTGTGTGTATGTTCACTAGTGTGTATGTGGTGTTTCACTGCCCAGATACAGAGATTACAGTGGTGGGATTTCATCATTGTGGGATTAATAAGGGTCACTTAATTGAATTCATTAATTAACAACAATGAGCATCTTTAATTCTCTGCCATAGCATTGTTTCAGTATTGAGCAGTGATACTATCACTTGGCATCACTATCGAGTCAATTAGCTGGTGCAACAGCCATACAACAGTGTATTTTAGCTCTCCTAAACCTGGAGTGACTACTTGAACATGCCTATGCATTTTTAAATCTAAGCTTTATTGGCATACAGTACTTGAGGGAGACGACGCAGCTGATTTAATGGATTAGTTTGCCTGAATCAAACATCTTTTGCTCGTGAACAGCAGCCTCACCAGAAAGGAGTCAGGTCTTACCTGCGAGATTAAAGACTTAAATCAGTAATGTTCGGTAATCAGTAATGCGCTGGGATTGAGGTGTGATATCTGGAGCTGGCAGCTGTGACAGCTGTGAAAGTGTGAGAAGTAAAGTGAGAATCCGCTTCATGCTCAAGCTTGAGCAGTCTGGTTCAAAGATGGCTACAGATAGGCTGCAGATCCAATTTCTTGAACCCTCTGGGCAGCAAATCGGCCTTCTGCTACCATGTAGTGGCTGTCTATTAGCATTTTTCACAGTGCAAGACCGGTCATCTTTCCTGCTGTGGACAAAACACACAGCTTTTCATGTCATGTTCTGATGACTTAAAAAAAAAAGCTAATTTTTAATTATAGGCTTATGCTTCTATGCAATGTCAAACACAGAGAGAACGCAATGGAATAAAAAATGAATGGCATTTTTGGCCAAATATAGATGGATTACATAAGCTCACACCTTCTCCTGTTCTCTGTGTTCTTCCTCTAGGAAACAGGCAATGTTATCACCTCAAACTCTCATTTTATCATTCAATTATTAATCATTTTTATTCACTATGCATTTACTGTTATGCAATTGGAGGTCTGTTATGTGAAAACCGGTTGCAGATGCTGTAATAATGCGCAATCAAAATGAAGAACTTGTTAATGCAAGTTATGGATCATGATGGTAATCATAAATGATTGATTTCTATAGATTCTACGTAGCAACCGAGCTAAAAAGAGTTCAACAAATCACTAATAGCTCAAGATGTGCTCCATAATCTAAAGTGGAATTTCTGTCATCACAACTAAAAAAAAGTGCTACAAAGACTATTTTGTGTGCAAGCTCGAAATATTTTAAGTTCAAATCAACATTTTAAAACCAAAGGTGCATAAATTAACTCCTATATTGAAGATCAGACTTAATCGCTGACCAATCCGTACAGTAATTGTCACGATTAGCCCCTCCCAGTCTCCTCATATGCTTTTGTTTACCTTTGTTTAGTCCTGTCCATGTGCTTCTTTGTTTGGTTTCCTACCGGTTCCGCCCCTTGTTTCTTGTCTCCGCCCTGTTTTCCACCTTGTTTCTTGTGAACCCTCATTCGCCCGCTTGTATTTAAGCCCTGTGTTTTCCTTAGTCTAGTGCTGGTCTTTGTTTGATATGATTCATGATTTGATATGTTGGATGTTTTGCTTGCTCTTTTCAAAGTGTTTTGTTAAGTATTAGGACTTCTGTGCTCCTTGTCCTGTCTGTCCCACCTGCTCTTCATGGTGGCTACCTGAACCTGGACTGTATCGACTACGATCCCGGATTTGCCCTCAATAAAAGTCGCTTATCTCAGCATATGCGTCCGCCTCCTCGCTCCACGCTACAGTAATAAACTCCAAAATTCACCTGACGCTAAGTAGCACCTACAGGAATTAAATGTTGCCAATTGTATTCTAATAAGTTGCGAATTTAGGTAATCACTTCATACTCAGTCATTTGGTCTTAAACGGTTTCTTGTGCATTATTACAAATGACATTGTAACTATTAGTGATTTTCACAAAACAGACCCGGACTTGTGTAATAAGACACCAGACTCACTCTGATCCTACTGTAACTTCAATCTGGCAAATTTAAACCTGCACATATAGACTGACACCTTGTGCATCTTCTATCCACATCTTGGCATCAGGAATATGTATTAGTATTCTAGCCCCTGTGTAGCCTGTATCTCATTTATCTACCTCATACTTACTGATTGCATATATGGAAATGTGGCCAACTGTACATGTACTTTTATTCAAACTGTATATTGGAAATGGTGCAATACAACATTTTTCTATACTTTCGATATGTTTTGTATTTAAGTCCCACAAGGGGGCTACGCTCACCTTCACTCACCTTCACACCTGTGCAAATGTGATTTGATTGATTTGAATGTGTAAAGCTTACTGCATAGCAAATAAAGCATTTACGTCTTAGTACTGCTACTAACAACTAAGTCTCAAAATCTTTACGAAACAAAGAACAAGACGTTAATAGTAAGTGCCCCTTACACAATGTCATTGCACAGCCCAACGTGCTTGGAGGAGAACGTTAACGGCTAAATCTGTCTGTTAAAAGATGCTCATGTTGGCTAGTATCATAAATAATTGATATTGCCCTGCAACTTATATGCAGGTTGTGTGGTTACAAGCTTTTTTTTTTTTTTTTTTTTTAGTTTCATACTAGAGCTGCAAGGCTAACGTAGCTCACAAGTAACTGAAGCATACTGGTTAGCTTATTTAGCAACATGCTAACTGCATACCTAAACAATACAACACTTGCTTCAAACTGCGACTTGATTGTGTGGTTTCTGTTACCTTTAGAATTGACAAAAGTATACTGCATGGCTAAAAACAGCAGTAGCAGCCACCTGGAAGCCTGCCTTTTTGCCAAATTGCCATACAATCCATTACTTGTCAGCTACATTAGCCTCGTAGCTCCACTGCAGTCTCCAATCCCATTTCACCCCTACCTCTTAGCCCTTACCCCTCCATTTTGCACGTTCATTCTGTGTTTTATGGTCCTTTTTTTCATAACAAGCATACAAGCATTTTAGAAATAGCAGTATGCTGATGTTTCAGTAGCTAGCTAGATGAATTCCCCGTCCCACCTTAAATGTTGCAGCAGTTGCAGCCTCAGGCATCAGAATTGCTGCGCCATTTAAGGTGGAACTGGAAAGTTCATTTCAACAAGAAGTTGGCGAATAGCTGACCTCAGCTTCATATCATCAAAGAGTGGTGGGTGGGGGCGGGTAATAAATAATTTTTCATAAGTTTATGATTCTCTAAATTTAAAGCCCAGAAGTGAGAAGCTACCCTTCTCTGCTATCACTGCCGACTAGCAGGGTCGCCTACAGAGCGGCCTGTTTATGAAGTAATGCTCTTTATTTGAGGGTCCCATTTCATAGGGAAGCTTTCAAACACTACCCCCTTTAACTCAGTTCCAAGGGTCAAGGTGACACTTGAAAACGTAAGGGATAAAACTAAGTGATGGGATCTGGCCTTGGTGTGCTTTCAGTGGGAGTAATTCCATCTTAAACAGTCATGTGTCTTCCTTTGCCAATTCCAAATCCAAACACTGTTGCTTGTAATGGAAATAAACCTGGAACCAGGCCACCAGCATTGATGGGCTCCAAACCTTCAGCCTGGTGCTTGTTCTGGATGGGAAAGCAACACGAATAACGCATCCACTAATCTCACATCCAATGACCTTGGCTGAGTAACTCTGGCAAGACAGGTTGTTTTCACTGATACACATTTTTCACTTTTCGCTTCTCTTCAGTGACACTAAACATGGTGACAACATGAATAATCTATATTTAAGATTCAAAAGCATAACATGAGAACATATTTTTAAGTGTAATTATACACAGCTCTTTATGCTGAGTGCCATCAGAGTGATGGGTAACTACAGCGCCGAAACCACACTTGAAAGAGAAATTGTAACCTTGAGACTGGCCTGCATTTATTTCAAACGAAAGCTTCAAGCACTGATTTTTCAAAGATATTAAACTATACATACCAAATTACAGGCCGCAAACCCCACAATCAACCGTGCCACTGTTCCGTTTTATTATGGTAAATATCTGTCATCTTTTATAAACGCAAGAGGATTATTTTCTTTGAACCCAGAGAACGATTTCCCTGCAGTTGAAACCTTTTTTTATTAAATTCTCGGCTAATATTGGATTAACAAAAAGTACGCTCAGCCTGACATTCAAATTCAGCTTGTTCAACTTTCTACTGGTGCATTTGTTCAGAAAAGCTAAGCACAAATGTTCTGTTTTTAATTCAAAGCTTTTATTTATTTTTATTTTTTTTACCGGCATCCACAGCCGCATGAAAGCCGGGCGACATTCTAAAATGGGCTATAAACAAACACTCCACTTTTAAGTGTTCACTTTTAGCTCTCGTACATATGATTATTATTGCTAATGTTTTTTGTTGTTTGTTATTGCTTGTTTATTGTTAATTATCTTATTGTTTTCATGAGCACATGGAGTACTGTGCAAAGGTCAAAGCACACTCCATTTCATTCATTTCCAGTCAAAATGGCCATTAAGGACAAGTTACACATTTTCAGTTTCAGTTTCCAAAAATAGAGTTCAAAAATGATTAAAAGCTACAGAGAAGATAAGAGTCCTCACAGTACTTAAAGCGTTCATCTCTGAGAGAGAGGAGAAAATCAAGCTGCTTCAGATCTGAAAACATCCACAGGTGTTTCTGTCCATCCTTCCACTGTGAGAAGATGACTCAGCGCTATGGGTCTGAAAGGATGTGTAGCTGTTCAAGAAGAACCTCACTGAGAAAAAAAAAACATTTGTGCTAGAACAGTGCTTCCCAGCCTGATTCTCAACCCAGGACAGGAAAAATTGCTACCTCCACAGTTCAGTCTTAGAAGTTGGTGGCATTTTCTGTTCCTCACAATCCCAGATGATCCACAGTTTTCCTTCAGCCCTATGTGTTGTGAGCTCACGGCTCTTTTACTATCATGATCAAGCTCCATAGCAGAATTCGACATTGTAGGTAAAACTAAAATGATCTTCCTTTGCAGTAAAATAAAGCTCTGGTGATCACTAAACTACAAATGGTCTTAAACACTGGAGTTAAAGTAGCCTATAACTGCTAATTCAACCTTAAACCCTGAAGATCAGCTGTTCACTATAGCAATGCAGACAACAATCTTGCCTAGCTAGTAGCTACGAAAAGGCAAAAGGAAAGATTTAAGACAAACATAATTTGGACACGAATGGACTTATTTGCATTTATAATCATTCCAGCTGGTTTGCTAATATGTTGAATCTGCAACGGGAAAATATCGAACACTAAAAAGTTGTGAAGCTGAAGTCGGCACCTCCTTTGTCAGCCTCTTGTTTCAAATTTTACCGCTCCACCTTAAAATGTGAAAAAGTTACATTTACTGTAAACAGTTACTGGTGCCTCTGGGACCATTTAAGGTGAAACGAGAATACGGAAGAAGGCGAATGGGAAGCTGACTTTGGCCTTGTTAAAAGTTTCCTGCTGGAGATGCGAGAAAGCAGCTGTAGCTGAAATGAAGCTTAAAGCAGAGCAAATTAAGTCTTTTGCTTTATTTTAGCCTCTACTACAGACAGATTCACTCGAAAGAGGCCCTGAACATTCTGTAATAACTCTCGCAAGGATGAAGCAATCTGAATGAAACAACATGCAATACACTCCTCAGTATATGGAGCTTCAATCAAGCCGGAATGCCCCTGCATCGGAGCAATGAGGTAGGCGCTGGACAGCCATCATGACATTTAACCTCTGTTTGCAATGTCCAGGTGCAGACCCGCGTACCACATGTGTCTGGCAGAAAACGGAGATCACTTCCTGGGTTGGAGCAAAAATGTGGACTACTGCTGCCCACCAAAATTGAACATCTCAGACGTGGAGTACAGCTTTACAGACTTTGTATTAGGGATTGCTTGGATCATGAGAAGCAGAAAATGCAACCAACTCCTAAGACTCATCTGGAGGGGTGAAAAAAGTAGCTACTATATGCAAATTAAACAAAGAAGCTGCTGGTGTTCTCGGAACAACAGAGTGACCACTCCAGAGTCCAGACCTCAACATCACCGAGTGGAGTGGAAGAAAGGAAGCTGTAATAAAGGCAAAGAAAAGGCACAGTACATGCCCGTAAAACACTTTTTGAAGATTTGTTGTGTTTCCCTTTTTGTTTCCTGGCATGAAAATTGAACAACTTGTGCTAAATGGCCACTTTAACCAAAAATTAAGCAAAGGGTGGTCCCTGACTTTTGCACAGTACTGTATGTATGAACACAGTCCAGGCAAATAAGGTGAGAGGTGACTGTTACAACCATATAATAACCCAGGTTTGAGGTGTAACCCAACTGGCAGAGCTTTCTAGACTTCTATTGGAGTACAACTGGGACAGGACTGCAGTGCTGACGGCCTACACAGAGGAAGAAAAACGGCTCCAACAAAGCTTCACCCAGAGGCAGCCTGGCAAAGCACACTACCAACTGTTTGTATCCCTAATAGTTTTATTCCTTTACTCTGGTCCATAGGATCAGCCAGTATAGGTGCTGAATATAAATTATGCACCCTTTCATCCTTAGCAGAGGATACAGAGAATTCAGGTCCAAGGCTGGTCAGTAACAAGACATTTTAGCCTTTAGGATGAGCCTTTGCCCTCACAGTACTGTGGAAGTTACTATGAGAATACTGCGTTATGTATTCATTCGCTAAAGCAATAAGGCTTCTGGTAGGCCCACCTTCCAACTTATGACTCTCATAACTACGTAGACAACTGATAGATAAGTTAGATTATAAGATCTTATACATTATATATATATATATACCCCCCTTTTACCCTGTTCTTCAGTGGTCAGGAACCCCATGGACCCTCACAGAGCAGGTACTATTTGGGTGGTGGATCATTCTCAGCACTGCAGTAACACTGACGTGGTGGTGGTGTGTTAGTGTGTGTTGTGCTGGTACGAGTGGATCAGACACAGCAGTGGTGCTGGAGTTTTTAAACACTGTGTCCACTCACTGTCCACTCCATTAGACACTCCTACTTCGTCAGTCCACCTTGTAGGTGTAAAGTCAGAGGCGACGGCTCATCTGCTGCTGCACAGTTTGTGTTGGTCATCCTCTAGTCCTGCATCAGTGGTCACAGGACGCTGTTGGCTGGATATTTTTGGTTGGTGGACTATTTTTAGTCCAGCAGTGGACACTGAGGTGTTTAAAAACTTCAACAGCACTGCTGTGTCTGATCCACTCAGACCAGCGCAACACACAAGAACACACCACCACCTCATCAGTGTTACTGCAGTGCTGAGAATGACCCACCACCCAAATAGTACCTGCTCTGTGAGGGTCCATGGGGGTCCTGACCACTGAAGAACAGGGTAAAAGGGGGCTTATAAAGTATCAGAGAAACAGATGGACTACAGTCTGTAAATGTGCAGCTATACTGTAAGTGGAGCTGATAGAATGGACAATGAGCGTAGAAACGAGGAGGCGGTGATAAAGTTATGCCTGATCGGTGTGTATAAATATACATATACACACTGAAGTTATAAGGAGTGCTTCAGCCTAGACTGCTTCTTGAATGAAGCGGCCAATCAGAAAAGAGGTCATTTACATATATCAGTCTTACAGGCACAGTAACAAAAAACAGCCTGCTTTATTCTAGCAGATAAACAGACAGAAATTGGTTATATTAAAACAAATTGAGGATAATACAATAAAAAAATATAGGATACCGGCCCTTTTTTTCTTTTTTAATGTTCACATTTCTAAGACATGGACCAGGGAAATGCCTCTCTTGGAATAGTCAAGGGTACTTCTGAACAGCAAACGCAATGATGCATGAAGTGACTGCCTCTCCAATAAAGCAGTTAAGTGAAGACACAATCCACTTGACAGCTCTTTGAAGGAACACTCCAGCGTTTTTCAACCTAATCGCTCTCCACTGCATCTAAAGCATATGGCCAGTTACCACAGACAACACATTCCCTGAAGCAACTGCCCATTGGCTTCTATTGCAGTTGTGCTCAGTGGTAATCGAGCGAATGATACAGAGCTCAGGTTGAGAAATGCTGGAATATTTCTTTAAGAAAAGGAAAGATCTTCCAGGCTTGTTAACTCAATTATCTCCAGCTATTGCTGAAAGCAATAAATATGAGAGACCCTGTGGTCAGATTCAGTTGCTTATACACTCAGGGCAGTGTATAGTGTCTGCCTCTCTGTGTCAAATGAGCGAGCGAGAAAGAAGTACTGATATTTCACTCGAGTGAAGACGGTGCGTGCTCCTCGGAGACAGAGAAAAGAGGGCTAAACACAGGCTCCAACCAGCAAAACAGCCGTGATCTGCTGGGCAGGTGTGAATGAGTCATCTGAGCTTGCGGGGAAGGGAGTAGTGACAGCTGTGAGGCTCTTTGTGCTGTGGCGGGGGACTGTGTGTGTGCGGGGGCTTTAAAAGCTAGAGATTCCGAAAGTGACAAGTTGAACCACTTTAGAAATTATGAATATGTGCTTGAAAGCGAATCGAGAGGCATTTCTAAAAACAGGAATCAACCTGTCAAATCGCTCTTTTGACAAGGTATAAGGGTGAGGCTCTTTTATTGGTGAGGACAAGGTGTGTGAAATATACCTTCGAGAGCACTGAGCACTGTGTTTATAAATAGACACACACACACACACACACACACACACACACACACACACACACACACACACACACACACACACACACAATAAGCCTCAACAGGGACTTGCCACTGATGTAAAAGCTTTTAAGTTTTACAACAACACTTTATCCAGTGGCGCTCATTCCCAGCCTTGGGGATTCAATCTACTCCACATGTGATTGGTTTCCTTATGAAACATCTGCAACTCGTCAGGTAACTATCAAGGCTTTTATGAGCTGAGTCTTAAAATTTCACAGTGCTTTGGGGGCTGAGTACGACTGGCTAAATCAGTGTATGTAACTGCCCACTGACAGTCCTTTAAATCCTTTATGGGTCACTTGTCATATAGTTAAATAGCTATCTTGTTGGTTCGGTCTCTCTATATATTTATATATATAGCTGACTAAGAAAGATAGTGAGAGACAGAGATAGTGGCTAACGAAAAGGCAAAGAGAGAGATTTAAGACGAACAATCATTTGGATGCAAATTATTTGCACTTATAATCACTCCAGATAGTTTCCTGATTTGATCTGCAACAAGAAACTGTCCAACACTAAAATGTTGTGAAGCTGAAGTCTTCATTCTGTCGCCTCCGGCACCATTTAAGGTGGAACAGGAAAAGCTTCATAAAAAGTCAAACGCTGAGAGACACATTACAAGAAAGTAGTTGACGTTTTTTGCGAAACACTTTCCTGCCAGGGATGTGAGAAAAGTAGCTTTAGCTGATCTAAAGCTTAAAGCAGAGCAAAGTAAGATTGTATTTTCATTTATATCATTTTTTAGCCTGTACTAGTACACTAGCACATACTAAGACTTACTTACGGCCAAGATGGTGAATCGTTACTTCAATAAATTGGACATTAGATTGTTGAACCGTGACAATATGGCTCTTCTTGACATCTAGGATACAAACATATGGCTCTTTTCTGCCCTGCTGTGGCTCCACTGCAGAAGTAGATTTGAGGTAAAATAAAATAAACTTTCTTTGCAGTAAAAATAAAACTCTGATGAATGTTCAACACAGTTTTAACAATGAATAGTCTTAAACATTGGGAGTTAATGTATTTTTAATCTTTAACCCTGAAGTTTGGCACACAGACTGCTGGTCACCATAGCGACCTCGCCTAGCTAGTAGCTAACAAAACATCAAAGATTGAACATTGAAGATGAACATCGATAATTTGGAGACCAATGATCTTATTTGCATGTATAATCACTCCAGCTGGTTTCTTGATGCATTTAATCTGCGACGCGAAACTGTCAAAACACTAAAAAGTCGTGGAGCTGAAGTCAGTTTCTGGTTCTAATTTTCCTGTTCCACCTTACATGGTGCAGCAGTATGGTGTCTCAGGCACCATTTAAGGTGGAATGGGAAACTTTGTACAAAAAGCTTGCGAATGAGAAGCAACTTCAGCCTCGTAAAAAGTTGAACATTGAGAGACATTTTACAAGAAACTGCTCTACTTTTGAGGAAAAGTTTCCTGCCAGAGATGCGAGAAAAACAGCTACAGGTGACCTAAAGCTTAAAGCAGAGCAAAGCAAATTTGCGTTGCGTTTTGTATATTAAATTAGTGATCCTATACTAGCACATTGGACATAAAATGTTTTGGCTCCCAAGGTGTTTGGATTTTTGCTGAAAGAGCAAAATGGCTCTTCTTAACATTTACGGATGCCTTTCATGACAACAGACCTAAACCTATATAGACATTTTTAAAGGCTTGCTCCAACATCAGTGCTCACTTAAATGACATAAAAATTCACAAAAGCAGCTTTTATGACCACTGATGCTAATTGGAATGAGCCTCTTAGAATGTCTATGTAGACTTTGTCATCAAAGGCTTATGAATGTGCCATGTAGCCTTACCCATAAATGACATGTTATTGTGATTTCAGTACTCAAGCACCACCTGGCATCATTAGACAAGCACTAGAGTACACATGCCTTGTAGATAACACTTAGTATCAGAGTAATATCAATGTAACATACCTGTTTGGGTGTCACTACGGGGGCTAAATGAGACTGGAAGGTACTGCGTCTGTCTGTGACGGCTTCGCCGTGTTTAATCGGCGGTAACTCCTCGTCTGAAACGATGCCAAACACACCACATTTTCTCTAATGGTCCACAACATAACAAGCTGGGAGATCACGAGGCACACAAGAATATTTTCCCTCAATCTGGGGGGCTTTGCCAGGGAATGTAATTTAGCTTAAATTTTCTGGAGCTGCGTCATGCAAATTTTAATCAGATTACACCTGATGAGATGACAAGGCTGGAAATTAAAAAGAGAAAATGGAGAAAACGAATTTAACTGAATATTACTTGCCTGCTGATGAGCTGGAGAACAGGTGTGCCTGCTCTGTGGTGAGCTTAAGAGCGCCGTAGTCTGGGATACTGCCTTCATCCCAGTCTTCATCCTCTTCCTCAGTTGTCACTGCTCTGCCCGTTTCTGGTCCTTCCACTAACAAAAACACCACCATAAACAAAACAGACAATGTTACACATAATAACAAACATCATGGACCGTAATAAAACCAGAATCATCTGAAGTGGACATAGTGTCCTGCATTCTATCTTTTCTTCTCGCCGTCTTTTATACACACAGTGATGACAAGGTGAGGGTCTTCTTAAAGGATGTGATTGGCTGAGTACAATCAACGGTTACAATCACAAGAAAACGGCAAGAGGCGGAAAAGGTCAGAGACCTGTTCCTGTTGAGCCTGCTGGACTGATCTGAATACTCTGCCATCAACAGAGACACACTAATCAGAAAAAATGCCGCTCTTGACTCCGCGCTTGGAATAGAACTTGGCTTCTGCCCTTATTTAAAAGGAAAAAAAGACTGAAAATCATCTAATATTAGTCTTTAATAACCCATTTAAAAGGGAGACGGGGCCCAACTGAATGTCGAAAATGGTCAAAATCTGTGCATATAGAAACTGTGACTGTGCAAATAGAACTGGGGCAACAAGTGATGTATGAGAGCAAAATGCTCAAGTTAAACACTACTTTCATATAAATATAGATTTAATTGCATAAATTAGGCCAGAGCAAACCAATTTCAGCAGTTAATTATGGGTTGTCAGATCCATGCTTTAGTAACCCCTGACCATCTTCCCATTCCCCCCTAACCTCGCCCACTCCTGCCAGCATTTCATTTGAATATTCATGGCCTTACTGAAACTCCCTTTTGATCTCTTGGAAGAGGCTGTGTGAAATGGCCTGCTGTTATCGGCATCTCATTAGTACGACTGCAAAAACAGCCCTGATTTTAACTCTATGGAAAAGGATGGCACTTTTCATGACACTGCAATGTCGCTTGTATTCTTATCAGAGTGAAGGAAAAATTTAAATACAACCCCATTTTAAAAAAAGTTGGGATGCTGTGCAAAATGTAAAAAAAAAAAAAATGCAATGGTCTGTTAATCATTTAAACCCTATATTTAATTGAAAAGAGTACCAAGATAACAAATCAAATGATGTTTTGAATGTATTGTTTTTTGAAAA